>NC_057808.1:487623162-487710163 GCF_018294505.1 Triticum aestivum
AACCCCCGGAACCATTCCGGTGTCCGAATATAGTCGTCCAATATATCAATCTTCATGTCTCGACCATTTCGAGACTCCTCGTCATGTCCGTGATCACATCCGGGACTCCGAACAACCTTCGGTACATCAAAACATATAAACTCGTAATATAACTATCATTGAAACTTTAAGCGTGCGGACCCTACGGGTTCGAGAACTATGTAGACATGACCGAGACATGTTTCCGGTCAATAACCAATAGCGGAACCTGGATGCTCATATTGGCTCCCACATATTCTACGAAGATCTTTATCGGTCAGACTGCATAACAACATACGTTGTTCCCTCTGTCATGGGTATGTTACTTGCCTGAGATTCGATCATCGGTATCTCAATACCTAGTTCAATCTCGTTACCGGCAAGTCTCTTTACTCGTTTTGTAATACATCATCCCGCAACTAACTCATTAGTTGCAATGCTTGTAAGGCTTAAGTGATGTGCATTAACGAGTGGGCCCGGGGATACCTCTCCGACAATCGGAGTGACAAATCCTAATCTCGAAATACGCCAACCCAACAAGTACCTTCGGAGACACCTGTAGAGCACCTTTATAATCACCCAGTTACGTTGTGACGTTTGGTAGCACACAAAGTGTTCCTCCGGTAAACGGGAGTTGCATAATCTCATAGTCATAGCAACATGTATAAGTCATGAAGAAAGCAATAGCAGAATACTAAACGATCGTGTGCTAAGCTAACGGAATGGGTCAAGTCAATCACATCATTCTCCTAATGATGTGATCCCGTTAATCAAATGACAACTCATGCCTATGGCTAGGAAACATAACCATCTTTGATCAACGAGCTAGTCAAGTAGAGGCATACTAGTGACACTCTATTTGTCTATGTATTCACACATGTATCTTTGGACTCTAACTTGCATGATTTGAATGGAACTAACCCGGACTGACGCTGTTATCAGCAGACTTTCCATGGTGTTATTTATGTGCAGAAACAAAAGTTCTCAGAATGACCCGAAACTCCACGGAACATCTATTTGGAAAATAAGAAAAATACGGGAAGAAAAATCCATGTCAGGGGGCCCACATCCTGTCCAGGAGGGTGGGGGCGCGCCTGCCCCCCTAGGGCGCGCCCCCTGCCTCGTGGGCCCCCTCACGCTCCACCGACCTCAACTGCAACTCCATATATTCACTTTCGGGGAGAAAAAAATCAGAGAGAAGAATTGATCGTGTTTTATGATACGGAGCCGCTGCCAAGCCCTAAAACCTCTCGGGAGGGCTGATCTGGAGTCTGTTCGGGGCTCCGGAGAGGGGAATCCGTCGCCGTTGTCGTCATCACACTACTAGGAAAAGGCGCACTACAGGTGCGCCACTAGCATCACGCCATTAGAATTTAATACTAATAGCGCACCCCTGGTGCGCCATTAGTATACCAGATACTAATGGCGCACCAGGGAGTGCGCCATTAGTATATCACACGGTGCGCCATTACTATCTGACTTAGTAATGGCGCACCACATAGAAGGGCGCCATTACTAACAATTTTTTTTTCAAATTTTTTTCAGAATTTTTTTTTCAATTTTTCTTTCAATTTTTTTTCATTTTTTTTCTTAATCTCGGGTCACTATGGCTTAATCTCGGGTCAATATGCTTAATCCCAAGTCAAATAGCACTAAGTGGTCAAACTTCCCGGAAGGTCACCCATCCTCACACTTAACTTTGTAGTTCTATCGAACCCCAGCACCACCTCACTTAACAGGCACTTGTTGATATATCTATCATATCAATTCTATTAAACCTTGTTGATCTCTAGGACTTTGTTCATGTTCATGAGTATGATGAAATTTTGAAAAATATTTCAAACTTCCCGGTCATATTACGTATCATTTTTTGAAAAAAATTCCAAAAAAAGTTCGAAACCAATTTTTTTCTGCTACTAGTGTCGCACCTAGCAAATTCGGATGTAACTTTTCGAGTTCGTATGCAAAAGTTATGCCCATTTTACAAATTCTAGAGAGATTTTGCAAATAAAGTCGAAATTCATATTTGTAAAATTTCCCAACAGGTAGACGACATATCACATGGGAAACTTATTTTTTTGACATTTCCATCATTTTCTTTTATTTTTTTAAAACTGAAAAGGCGGTCCACGGGGGGGGGGGGGGTGCACACGGTGGAATTTTTGGGCCAAGTTAGTAATGGCGTATCATGGGAGGTGGTGCGAACTAGTAATGGCGCACCACACACACGGTGCGCCATTACTAGTTTTGAAAAAAAAATTGAAAAAAAATTACTAGTGGCGCACCGTGGATGTGGTGCGCCATTACTAGTTTAACTAGTAATGACGCACTATCCACTGGTGCGCCATTACTAGTTTAAAAAAAAATTAAATTTTTTTGTTACTAGTGGCGCACGGTGGATGTGGTGCGCCATTAGTATTTGGACACCAATGGCGCACCAACACATGGTGCGCCATTAGTATATAGTAGTGGCGCACCACATGTGTGGTGCGCCATTAATGTCCATATTATCTATAACCCTTTTCCTAGTAGTGTCAACCACCCTCCATCACCAATTTCATGATGCTAACCGCCGTGCGTGAGTAATTCCATCGTAGGCTTGCTGGACGGTGATGGGTTGGATGAGATCTATCATGTAATCGAGTTAGTTTTGTTAGGGTTTGATCCCTAGTATCCACTATGTTCTGAGATTGATGTTGCTATGACTTTGCTATGCTTAATGCTTGTCACTAAGGCCCGAGTGCCATGATTTCAGATCTGAACCTATTATGTTTTCATGAATATATGTGAGTTCTTGATCCTATCTTGCAAGTCTATAGTCACCTACTATGTGTTATGATCCGGCAACCCCGAAGTGACAATAATCGGGACCACTCCCGGTGATGACCAGAGTTTGAGGAGTTCATGTATTCACTATGTGCTAATGCTTCGTTCCGGTACTCTATTAAAAGGAGTCCTTAATATCCCTTAGTTTCCATTAGGACCCCGCTGCCACGGGAGGGTAGGACAAAAGATGTCATGCAAGTTCTTTTCCATAAGCACGTATGACTATATTCGGAATACATGCCTACATTACATTGATGAATTGGAGCTAGTTCTGTGTCACCCTATGTTATGACTGTTACATGATGAACCGCATCCGGCATAATTCTCCATCACCGATCCAATGCCTACGAGCTTTTCACATATTGTTCTTCGCTTATTTACTTTTCCGTTGCTACTGTTACAATCACTACAAAACACCAAAAATATTACTTTTGCTACATTTACCTTTGTTACCGTTACCACTACTATCATACTACTTTGCTACTAAACACTTTGCTGCAGATACTAAGTTATCCAGGTGTGGTTGAATTGACAACTCATCTGCTAATACTTTAGAATATTCTTTGGCTCCCCTTGTGTCGAATCAATAAATTTGGGTTGAATACTCTACCCTCAAAAACTGTTGCGATCCCCTATACTTGTGAGTTATCAAGACTATTTTCTGGCGCCGTTGCCGGGGAGCATAGCTCTATTCTTTGAGTCACTTGGGATTTATATCTGCTGGTCACTATGAAGAACTTGAAAGACGCTAAGACAACAATTTATCCCTCAACTACGAGGGGAGGTAAGGAACTGCCATCTAGCTTTGCACTTGATTCGCCTTCTGTTTTGAGTAGGCTTGCGACACCTAAACCAGCTTCTGCTATTCGTTCTGATATGTCGCATGTTATTGATGATGCCACTTCTGCTATGCATGATACTTATGATGAAACTACTTCTATGCTTGATCCTACTGTGCCACTTGGTGAATTTCTTGATGAACAACTTGCTAGGGCTAGAGAGAATGAAATTATTGATAATATTCATGAAAGTGATGATGAAGACTGTTCCCCTAATAAATATGAATTGCCTGTTGTGCCTGAGGGCTATGTTATGGATGAAGTAGTTGCTAACGAAATTTTTGCTTGCAAAGAAAGACATGATGTTAAGAAATTATTGGCTAAATGGAAGCAGCAATCTCTTAATGCTAGAATGAAACCTGATCCTGCTTTTGCTACTTCACCTATATGTGTTACTGATAAGGATTATGAATTCTCTGTTGATCCTGATATAATTACTTTGGTTGAATCTGATCCTTTTCATGGCTATGAATCTAAAACTGTTGTGGCACATCTTACTAAATTAAATGATATAGCCACCCTGTTCACTAATGATGAGAAATCTCGCTACCTTTATATCCTTAAAATATTTCCGTTCTCATTAAAGGGTGATGCTAAGATATGGTTTAATTCTCTTGATCCTGGTTGTGTGCGTAGTCCCCAGGATATGATTTATTACTTCTCTGCTAAATATTTCCCTGCTCATAAGAAACAAGCTGCTTTAAGGGAAATATAGTTTTGTGCAAATTGAAAAAGAGAGTCTCCCACAAGCTTGGGGGAGGCTCCTCCAATTACTTAATGCTTTGCCTGATCATCCTCTTAAGAAAAATGAAATACTTGATATCTTTTATAATGGACTAACCGATGCTTCCAGAGATTACCTGGATAGTTGTGCTGGTTCTGTTTTCAGGGAAAGAACACCGGATGAAGCTGAAATTCTATTGAATAATATGTTGACAAATGAAAATAATTGGACACTTCCTGAGCCAACTCCTGAGCCAATTTCTGAACCTACTCCTAAACCAACTCCGAAGAAAAGAGGTGTTCTATTTCTCAGTCCTGAATATATGCAAGAGGCAAAGAAATCTATGAAAGAGAAGGGTATTAAAGCTGAAGATGTTAAGAATTTACCTCCTATTGAAGAAATACATGGTCTTAATTTACCGCATGTTGAAGAAACTTGTGATCTTAATCCTCCACCTATTGAAGAAACTCAAGGTCTTGATAACCCGACACAGGTAGTAAAGGTAAATTCTCTCTATAGATATGATAAAGCTGAAATCCCTCCTACTAAAAATTGCTAGCCAATGCTTTGATGAGTTTGATAACTTCATGGTTAGGCAAGAAGATTTCAATGCTTATTTTGGTAGACAATTAAAACAAAATGCTTGTATGATTGAACACTTGGGTGATTATATGGCTAATGTTAAGGGTGAACTTAAGCTCATTAGTAAACATGCTTCTATGGTCACCACTCAAGTAGAACAAGTGCTTAAAGCTCAGAATGATTTGCTCAATGAATTGAATTGTAAGAAAAATGATTATGCTATTAGAGTGGCTACTAGAACTGGTAAGATGACTCAGGAACCTTTGTATCCTGAAGGCCATCCTAAGAGAATTGAGCAGGATTCTCAGAGAAATAATATTGATGCACCTAGTCCTTCTAAAAGGAAGAAAAAGAAAAATGATAGGACTTTGCATGCTTCTAGTGAACCTGTTGCTGAAACACCTGAGAATCCAAATGATATTTCTATCTCTGATGCTGAAACACAATCTGGTAATGAACATGAGCCTAGTGATAATATTAATGAAGATGTTCATGATGATGCTCAACCTAGTAATGATAATGATGTAGAAATTGAACCTGTTGTTGATCTTGATAACCCACAATCAAAGAATCAACGTTATGATAAGAGAGATTTGTTGCTAGGAAACATGATAAAGAAAGAGAACCATGGGTTCAAAAACCCATGCCTTTTCCTCCCAAACCATCCAAGAAAAAGGATGGTGAGGATTTTGAGCGCTTTGCTAAAATGATTAGACCTATCTTTTTGCGTATGCGTTTGACTGATATGCTCAAAATGAATCCTTATGCTAAGTACATGAAAGATATTGTTACAAATAAAAGAAAGATACCGGAAGCTGAAATTTCCACCATGCTTGCTAATTACACTTTTAAGGGTGGAATACCAAAAAAACTTGGAGATCCAGGAGTACCCACTATACCATGCTCCATTAAAAGAAACTATGTTAAAACTGCTTTATGTGATCTTGGAGCCGGTGTTAGTGTTATGCCTCTCTCTTTATATCGTAGACTTGATTTGAATAAGTTGACACCTACTGAAATATCTTTGCAAATGGCAGATAAATCAACTGCTATACCTGTCGGTATTTGTGAAGATGTGCCTGTTGTGGTTGCAAACGTTACTATTTTAACGGACTTTGTTATTCTTGATATTCCCGAGGACGATAGTATGTCTATTATTCTTGGAATACCTTTGTTGAATACTGCAGGGGCTGTTATTGATTGCAACAAAGGCAATGTCACTTTTCATGTTAATGGTAATGAGCATACGGTACACTTTCTGAGGAAACAACCTCAAGTCCACAGTATTAATTCTATTGGAAAAATTCCATCGATTATTTTTGGAGGATTTGAATTTCCTCTTCCTACTGTCAAGAAGAAATATGATATTCTTATTATTGGGGATGTCCATATCCCCATTGAGGTAACATAGTGTTATTCGAAATTTCTCCGGTTTCATGTTATTCAGAATGAGTTTGTTAACAAGACTTGATCAACGTTATTAGTGGATTCCTTTTAATGAGCATGAGATGGATGAAACTAGAAGGCACAACCTTCTGTACCCTCCTTTTACTTTCTGTTATTTAGTTGAAATAAAGTAAAAATAGTATTTTCCTGTCTGTTTTCTGACTTATCCGTGCAATATAAAAATACCCCAAAAATAAAAGTTCTCCAAATGCCCCGAAAATGGAATATGATTTTTTCTAGAATATTTGAGAATATGTGGCACTGAGAACACAGCAGGAGGGGCAAGCACCTGGCCACGAGGGTGGAGGGCGCGCCCACCCCTACAAGGCGCGCCCCCTG
Organism: Triticum aestivum; assembly: GCF_018294505.1. Lineage (NCBI taxonomy): Eukaryota > Viridiplantae > Streptophyta > Magnoliopsida > Poales > Poaceae > Triticum > Triticum aestivum. The sequence goes on from NC_057808.1 coordinate 487,629,937, forward strand.
CCTCGTGGGTCCATGGTGGCCCCCCTCCACTTATTCCTGCACCCACACACTTCTTCTTCCTCCCAAAAAAATCACCATCCAGCTCAAGCACGAGTTCTAGCTCATTTTGCTGCGATTTTCGATCTCCTTGCTCAAAGCACCTCTCACAAAACTGCTTGGGGAGATTGTTCCTTGGTATGTGACTCCTCCATTGGTCCACTTAGTTTTTGTTCTAGTGCTTTATTCATTGCAAATTTGTGCTGCCTAGGTGACCATGTTCTTGAGCTTGCATGTCAAATTTATATGGTTCCAAGTAGTTCTAATGCTTGATATAGGCTCTAGGCACTTGTAGGAGTAGTTGCTATCAATTTTGTTGAGCTTGGTTCACGTTTATTTGAAGTTACTAAAAATTTCAGAAATTTTTCAGAGGAAGAAATATGCTTAGGAAAATGTTCCAAAGTGGTTCTTCAAGGAAGCAAAGACCCAGGCTTGCAATGCGTGATGCTGACGATGAGCCACCAAGGGACGCTCCAGTGCGGCCTTGTGAATGGCCTTCAGAGAACTTTATGGATCGAGCGGGAATCAAGGAAGAATTTAACGCATATTTGTGTAACGCTGATCTTGTGAGCTTCGAGGCAGAGAAGTGCCGCCAATACCACTATCTCACTAGTTCATTTGTGAGGAGGTTTGAATTTTCATCTTCACGTAATTCTCCAACTGTCCCGTTTGATCTTTATGAAAAATCTTATACGATGGGGTAGTGCTAGTGAACCCCGCAAATCTGAATTTAGCAATTTTCTTGCTAGTATAACTGTGGGGGAATCTAGAGACATAGCACAAGCTACCATAGGGAGCATTCATTTTCCTGCTATACATTACTTTGCTCTCTTCATAGGTAGGTGCATAAATGGTAAAGATGAAGCATGTCACATGTGTGTCCCTGATCTCAGTATTCTTAGGAGTGCTGTGTCAGGAGACGAATCTTATAATTTGGGAGCCATTGTTGCACGTAGGTTGCATCATAATATATTTAATGGAGATTTCTTTGGAGGAATTTATGCAACCAGCTTAGCTGATTTTCTTGGTGTGGACATACGTGAGGATGATATTGAGTTTCCTCCTACTTATTTAGACTTTAATGCTACGGTTCACCACCAGTTTGTCGAGAGGAATGAATCACCTCTCCGGTATCGCTTAATCTTTGACAGACGTTGTGCTGTCCGTATTACTCTCCCTGCTCCTGCCTTCTTTGATTATCAGGCAAAAGGAAGATATGTTATTACCAGAGAGAAGGCAGATGAGTACGAGAGGAGGGCGGAGGCAGCTCGCCGCCATGCTGCAGCTCAGGAGGCAATAACTGCCGCAGCTCAGTACGACCCCAGCTACAACTATGGATATCCGCGAGGCCATCCGTGGCAATAAACCAACTTAGGCCAAAAGCCTAAGCTTGGGGGAGTACGTATTTCTCACCGACATTACATTTATGTTCACACACTCATTGCTAAATGTCGGTGCTCATACTCTTTCACTGTAATATCCATGCTAGTTTATTTTCTTTTTCTTGCTTTCTTCTTGTGTGTTTAATAAACCTTAAGAAAAACAAAAAATTAGTGTTTCTTTTAGTTAGTTTACTTTTCTTGCTGTAGTAGTAATAATTAAAAAGAAACCCAAAAAGATTTCCTGTTCTTCTTTTGCTTGTTGGGAGATTTCCCGTGTAAATAGTTTTATTTTCTTTTCTTTTCTTTGGGGGTCGATAGGAGAGGACCATGATTAAATTGTTGAACTAGCTCTTATATGCATTGTTGTTGATTTAACCAAGAGCCTATATTGCCTTGTCTTCTCCTGTTTATTGAATGCTCGCAGATTCCAGCTTAGTCCAATGCACGTGCACTCTTATTATTTTCACATCGTTTAGTCGTGCAAGTGAAAAGCAATTATGACGATATATGATGGAGTGACTGAGATGAGAGAAGCTGGTATGAACTCGACCTCTCTTGTTTTTGTAAATATGTGAGTTCATCGTTCCTGATTCAGCCTATTATGAATAAACATGTTGGCAATGACAATTAGGGATCATAGTTGCTTATGCCATGCTTGATTAGCTATGAGTTATAATGGTTTACCTTGCGTGCCAACATGCTATTAAAATGGTTGTGATGTGGTATAGTGGGGTGGTATCCTCCTTTTAATGATTTAAGTGACTCGACTTGGCACATGTTCGCACATGTAGTTGAAACAAATCAACATAGCCTTCACGATATTTATGTTCATGGTGGATTATATCCTACTCATGCTCGTACTCAATGTCTATTAATTTTAATGCATGTTCATGACTGTTGTCGCTCTCTAGTTGGTCGCTTCCCAGTCTTTTGCTAGCCTTCACTTGCACTAAGCGGGAATACTGCTTGTGCATCCATCCCTTAAACCCCAAAGTTATTCCGTATGAGTCCACTATACCTTCCTATATGCGGTATCTACCTGCCGTTCCAAGTAAATTTGTATGTGCCAAACTCTAAACCTTAAATGAAATTCTGTTTTGTATGCTCGAATAGCTCATGTATCAACTAGGGCTGTCCGTATCTTCCATGCTAGGCGGGTTATTCTCAAGGGGAGTGGACTCCGCTCCTCACTCATGAGAAAATGGCTGGTCACCGGGATGCCCAGTCCCATGCTTTATGCAAACTAAATCAAAATAATTGCAAACAAAACTCCCCCTGGGACTGTTGCTAGTTGGAGGCACTCGTTGTTTCGAGCAAGCCATGGATTGATGCTTGTTGGTGGAGGGGGAGTATATACTTTACCATTCTGTTTGGGAACCGCCTATAATGTGTGTAGCATGGAAGATATCGCCATCTCTTGGTTGTTATGTTGACAATGAAAGTATGCCGCTCAAAATATTATTTATCTCTATTTCAAAACCGAGCTCTGGCACCTCTACAAATCTCTGTTTCCCTCTGTGAAGGGCCTATCTATTTACTTTTATGTTGAGTCATCACCCTCTTATTAATAAGAACTAGCTGGAGAGCACTGCTGTCATTTGCATCCATTACTATTAATTTATATTGGGTATGACTATGACTGGATCTCTTTTACCATGAATTACAATGTCTAGTCAGTCCTTGATCTTTAAAGGTGCTCTGCATTTATGTTTTCCGGTCTCAGAAAGGGCTAGCGAGATACCATCCTGTTATATCATATCATGATTGTTTTGAGAAAGTGTTGTCATCCGAGATTTATTATTGCGCGCTAGTTGATTATGCCATTGATATGAGTAAACATGAGACCTAAGAGTTATTGTGAATGTGGTTAGTCATAATCTTGGCTGAAAACTTGAATGTTGGCTTTACATATTTACAACAACAAGAGCAAACAGAGTTTGTAAAAGTTTTTCTTTATCACTTTCAGTTTATCAACTGAAATGCTTAAGGACAAGCAAAGGTTTAAGCTTGGGGGAGTTGATACGTCTCCGTCGTATCTACTTTTCCAAACACTTTTGCCCTTGTTTTGGACTCTAACTTGCATGATTTGAATGGAACTAACCCGGACTACCGCTGTTTTCAGCAGACTTTCCATGGTGTTATTTATGTGCAGAAACAAAAGTTCTCGGAATGACCTGAAACTCCACGGAACATCTATTTGGAAAATAAGAAAAATACTGGAAGAAAAATCCACGTCAGGGGGCCCACACCCTGTCCACGAGGGTGGGGGCGCGCCCGTGCCTCGTGGGCCCCTTGACGCTCCACCGACCTCAACTCCAACTCCATATATTCACTTTCGGGGAGAAAAAAATTAGAGAGAAGGATTCATCGTGTCATACGATACGAAGCCACCGCCAAGCCCTAAAACCTCTCGGGAGGGCTGATCTGGAGTCCATTCGGGGCTCTGGAGAGGGGAATCCGTCGCCGTCATCGTCATCAACCATCCTCCATCACCAATTTCATGCACTAGTAGAAAACAGGGCTTTGGTTCGGCCAGAAAAGAGCATTAATCCCGGTTGCATTATGAACAGGGACTAAAGGGTGCATTAGTCCCGGTTCGAGCAGCTAGGGCACCGTACAGGCATTAGTCCCGGTTCAAATGGGACCTTTAGTCCTGTTTGGTGCCACGAACCGGGACTAAAGGGTGCGATGCCCATTAGTACCGGTTCGTGGCACCAACCGGTACTAAAGGTTAGACCTTTAGTCCCGGCTCGAGCCACCAACTGGTACTAATGGGGTTTGAGGCATTAGTACCAGTTCATGGCACGAACAGGTACTAAGGTGGCCTTTGTTTGAGCTACAGCTAGTGATTTCTGGATTCTAGCCTAGTCAAAATCAGATTCACAAACAAACAGTCAGATTTCAACATGAGTTGTCTAGAATCCGATTCTCCAAATTGCACTGGACACGCTCGGAAGCTGGAATCAGCGATTTTGCTGATTCCCGAGCTACCACTTACCCCCTTTCAAATATGGGTCAACTTCTCCCCGTTATTACGATGGAAATGCCACCGCAAGCCCATCCCAACCTCTCCCTCGTCGACAGGGGTCCAGTCCTTCGCTCGCACAAACCCACCTAGCGAACAGAAGCAGAAGAAACAGAGAGGGGATGGCTCTCTAGGGTTCGCCCGCCACCACCGTCGCCGGCCCCGTCGCCGGCAAGGCTCGTGGATCCATTCCCCTCCGCCCCGGGCCATACACCGGCCGCCGCAGATCCGTCGCGCCACCGTCCCGTAGCAGCTGCCGCCCCCGCTCTCAGCCGAGACGCCACCCCTCTGTGCCGGCGAAGCTCCAACAGACCTCTCTCTGCGCCGGGCCGGAGCTCCAGCAGAACCACGCCGGGAGGCCCAGCAGAACCACGCCGGACGCCCACCTTGCCCCCTGACTCTACCGGCCCTGCCCCATCTCCTACGAGTCAAGAGAAGGTAATTGTTCATCAGTCCCCCAAAAAGTTTCAGATTTAGCATGGAATTTCTTGATGTTCCTCCTTGCTTGATGTTCTGGCTTATGTTCCTGTGTATGAACTGCTAATCTATTGGCTGCATTAGCATTGAATTGTTCAGATTTAGTAATAGGCCTTGATTGGAGCAGTAGGCAGTAGCATTGGTCTTTTTCAGTGTTGCAAGTTATTAACATGATTGGCTGGATATATGTAAATCACCCTTATGAATGTCATATGTTATAGATGTCAAAAGCAAATTGGAGTCCAGAAATGACCACCATTTTTTGCAATCTCGCTACTAAGGAGAAGGAAAAGGGGAATAGGCCTACCAAATTTTTGAACCCTACTGGATACAAGAATATAGAAGTTGGCTTCTTTCAGCAAACCGGAAAACTTTACAGTAGGCTGCAGTTCAAAAATAAATGGGGCAGTTTGAGGACCTTGTATAGGGATTGGCTGATCCTAAAGAATACATCTACTGGACTTGGTTGGAATGATGAAACGAACACCGTGAGTGCTGATGACGAATGGTGGAAGAAGGCCGGTGAAGTAAGTCATGTTCGTAAGATCAAATTGTCTTGTGGCTAATATTGCACTAGAATTTTTTGTTGACAAGTGCCAAATGAATTACTTACGCAGGAAAACAAGGACATCTTGCAGTTTCGTAAATGTGGTCCTGAAAATCTGAACCAAATGAGCATCATGTATGAGAAGATCAATGTTACAGGAGAAACTTCTATGATGCCAGGTGGTGAGCATGAAGTGCTTGATCTTGAAGAAGATGAAACCGAGGAGGAAGAAGTGCAGACTACCCAAGCCAAGAAGGCAAAGAAAGGGCCATTGAAGATAGATGGAAGTTCTAGTAAAAAGAATCCTATTCAAAGGGACTTCAAGCGCATGGTTGACCACTTGATTAGTGAAGATGTCGCGATGAACTCACATAAGAATAGTGTTGCTGCTGAAATTGAAAAGATAATGGAAGAAGTTGTGGCATGTGGAGCGAATGAAGCAAGTGATGAGTACTTCATAGCAACCAAGTTGTTTGTGAAGTTTGAAAATCGTTGTTTCTTTAACAATATGAAGACTAGCGACGGGAAGAATAATTGGCTTAGGAGGATGTATGAAGAGCGAAATAGGCATTAGGACCTGTTGAACTATATTTCCTTTCTTGTTATGTCACTTGAGACTTGATGAACAATATTTCCCTTCATGTTATGTCACTTGGTACTTGTTAAACAATATTTTCCTTCATGTTAGACGAACAATATTTATGTTTATGTTATCGCTTGTGTTGATCCTGACATGCATGTGTTCATAATATTTCTGTGTTTATGTAGATGAGCACAAGTGACAGCCATAGTGAAGAGTCCAAAACTGATTCTGATGCTATGCCAACCTCAAGGAGGCAAAGGAGAAAAAATACATGATGGCTGCACTTGTTGGTATCATGTACAGTGAGAAGTATCTCATGAAAAAGAAGAGAAGAGTTCTGATAATGACCGGACAACAGTGGGTTACGGAGAACTTGAGTACTCCAAAAGATTGCTATAACATGTTCAGGATGTACAAGCCTTGTTTTGATAGGTTGCATCGTACACTTGTACACACATATGGCTTGAAGGGAACAAGAAACATGAGTTCAGAAGAAGCATTGGGTATGTTTCTCTGGACGGTTGGGGGGGCCCAATCCGTAAGCCAAGTGGAGAATCGTTTCAAGAGATCAACTGAAGTTATACATCACAAATTCAATGAAGTATTGAAATGCTTGAATGACATGGCTGTAGACATCATTCAACCAACTGATCCGGAGTTCAGAGTTGTACATGATAGGCTTCGGGATGCGAGATTTGCACCTCACTTTGATGGTTGCATAGGTGCGATTGATGGGTCACATATTCCTGTAATTGTTCCAAATGATGAGATCGTCAACCATGTTGGTCGACATGGATACCCAACAAAGAATATCATGGTCGTGTGTGACTTTGACATGAGATTCACTTCTATTGTCGCGGGATGGCCAGGGTCAGCACATGACACAAGGATATTCAGAGATACTTTGGTGAAGTATGCAGATAGGTTTCCCCATCCACCTATAGGTATCCCTTTCACTTACATGTGCACGGCAATATTGTTTTAGTTATCTAGATCCCTTGTGCAAACTTTTACTTTATGCAGGGAGGTACTATCTTGTTGACTCGGGTTATCCCAATTGTGATGGATATTTAGCTCCATACAAAGGGCAAAAGTACCATGTGCCAGAATTTCGCCAAGGTCTCCCACCGAATGGGAAAAAAGAAACATTTAACTTTGCACATTCATCTCTACGCAATGTTATTGAGCGTTCATTTGGTGTCTGGAAGATGAAATGGCGTATTTTACAAAAAATGCCAAGTTACCCTCCTGAGAAGCAAGCTCGAATCATCATTGCATGCATGGCACTTCATAATTGCATTAGGGAAAGCAATTTGAGAGATTTGGAGTTTGACAAATGTGATCGTGATGAGAACTACATGCCAGGGAATTTACAACCTCTACCCACAGGACATGTGTCCAATATTGTGGTTGGTGATGATGCAATCATGAAAGCAACTCGTGAGGCGATTGCTGATGGATTGATGGCGGATCAAGTATAGTTTCACATATTACTTGATGAGTCTATGATGCCTAGTGCATATTTTGGGTTATATGTGTACGTATGTAAGACTGATGGTTAGTACATATTTTGGATGATATGTGCACGTATGTAAGACTATGATAACGTGTGCTAGTTCTCACTTTATCAAGTCAAAACAGATAACGTGTGCTTTAATCCGCATATAAACATTATCGTCAGCAGTCGAGGGCGTTACTGACATTTCACAACACCCACAACTCCAAAAGCTGACAGACAGCAGGGTAAACAAATAGTCAGATTCTAATTCTCAGGAATCCAGAGCCACAGCTGATTCTCAAGAATCCATAGCAAAGTGATTCTCAGGAATCTGTAGCCCAAACAAAGGGGGCCTAAAGGCCCCCTGGATCGCCTTTTCAGTTTTGTAAAAAGCAAAAGAAAATGATAAAAACTTCAAAAATTAAAATCCTTCCAGATATAGTTATGTTACTACATGTACTAGTTAGGAAAATTTAAAAACTTAAATTTGGACATGTTTTGCAAAAACTGTAGGGAAAATGTAAAACACCTATAACTTTTGCATACGATGTCAGAAAAAACGTATAATATATCAAAATGTTCAGCACAAAAATCCGCATCCGATTTTGACGGCCTACGACCTGTTTGCAAATTTTTAGAATCCTCAAATTCTAAAAGGAAAAAAAGTTATGCTCAAATTTCTTTTTTTTTAATTTTTGTTAAATCTAGTCAAACTACTTATTCAAGAAGTATTAGTGTTACTAAATAATTATTCAAGAATATTAGTGTTACTAAATAATTATTTCAGTTTTTTTGAATTTTGGTCATATCTGGTCAAACTGTGGTCAAACAATGGTCAAACAAATTATTCAAGAAATATTAGTGTTACTAAATAATTTTTTCAGTTTTTTTGAATTTTGGTCAAACTGTGGTCAAATCTGGTCAAACTGTGGTCAAACTATGGTCAAACTACTTATTCAAGAAATATTAGTGTTACTAAATAATTATTTTTTTAGAACAATAGTTTCAAACTCAAACAGTGAAATCTGTGAATTCATGCTCAAGCTAAATTCCCGAGGGTTAATAGGATTGACATCTTACTATTGTGAGGAAAACAACAAGTGCAGACTTGGAAACGAGGGAGAATAGAACCCCGGAAGATAAGCGTGCTCAGGTTGGAGTAGTGAGAGGATGGGTGACCGTCCGGGAAGTTAGATGATTTGGAATGATGAGGGGTGATTAGAGATTAGAGGTTAAATTGAGCAGTGATGAGGGGTGATTAGAGATTAGAGGTTAAAAAAATTCAGAAATTTCAAAATAAAAAAATTCAAAAAAAAATAAAAAAATTCAAAAAAATCTTAAAATTTCCTTTAGTACCGGTTGGTGTTACCAACCGGGACTAAAGGTGGACCTCCAGGCAGCGGCCACGTGGAGGGCCTTTAGTCCCGGTTCATGTAAGAACCGGGACTAAAGGGGGAGGCTTTAGTAACGACCCTTTAGTCCCAGTTCCAGAACCGGGACTAAAGGCCCTTATGAACCGGGACTAAAGGCCCTTTTTCTACTAGTGATGATGCTCACCGCCGTGCGTGAGTAATTCCATCGTAGGCGTGCTGGACGGTGATGGGTTGGATGAGATCTATCATCTAATCGAGTTAGTTTTGTTAGGGTTTGATCCCTAGTATCCACTATGTTCTGAGATTGATGTTGCTATGACTTTGCTATGCTTAATGCTTGTCACTAAGGCCCGAGTGCCATGATTTCAGATCTGAACCTATTATGTTTTCATGAATATATGTGAGTTCTTGATCCTATCTTGCAAGTCTATATTCACCTACTATGTGTTATGATCCGGCAACCCCGAAGTGACAATAATCGGGACCACTCCCGGTGATGACCAGAGTTTGAGGAGTTCATGTATTCATTATGTGCTAATGCTTCGTTCCGGTACTCTATTAAAAGGAGTCCTTAATATCCCTTAGTTTCCATTAGGACCCCGCTGCCACGGGAGGGTAGGACAAAAGATGTCATGCAAGTTCTTTTCCATAAGCACGTATGACTATATTCGGAATACATGCCTACATTACATTGATGAATTGGAGCTAGTTCTGTGTCACCCTATGTTATGACTGTTACATGATGAACCGCATCCGGCATAATTCTCCATCACCGATCCAATGCCTACGAGCTTTTCACATATTGTTCTTCGCTTATTTACTTTTCCGTTGCTACTGTTACAATCACTACAAAACACCAAAAATATTACTTTTGCTACTGTTACCTTTGTTACCGTTACCACTACTATCATACTACTTTGCTACTAAACACTTTGCTGCAGATACTAAGTTATCCAGGTGTGGTTGAATTGAAAACTCATCTGCTAATACTTGAGAATATTCTTTGGCTCCCCTTGTGTCGAATCAATAAATTTGGGTTGAATACTCTACCCTCGAAAACTGTTGCGATCCCCTATACTTGTGGGTTATCAATCATATTTCCGGTTAATACAATTCTAGCATGAATAATAAACATTTATCATGATATAAGTAAATAAATAATAACTTTATTATTGCCTCCAGGGCATATTTCCTTCAGTCTCCCACTTGCACTAGAGTCAATAATCTAGTTCAGATCGCCAGGTGATTTAACATCAATAGTTCACAACTTTATGTGGTTAACACCCATAGTTCACATCGACATGTGACCAACACCCAAAGGGTTTACTATATTCAGTAACCTAGTTCACATCGCTATGCGATTAACACCCAAAGAGTACTAAGGTGAGATCATGTTTTGCTTGTGAGATAATTTTAGTCAACGGGTCTTTCACATTCAGATCCGTAAGTATTTTGCAAATTTCTATGTTTACAATGCTCTGCACGGAGCTACTCTAGCTAATAGCTCCCACTTTCAATATGTATCTAGATTGAAACTTAGAGTCATCTGGATCAGTGTCAAAACTTGCATCGACGTAACCCTTTACGACGAACCTTTTTGTCACCTCCATAATCGAGAAACATATCCTTATTCCATAAGTATAACTTTGATCGCTGTCCAGTGATCTATTCCTAGATCACTATTGTACTTGTCGGGGATATACCCCGCGGTACGACCCGGCCGGACTTGGCGCTTCACCGATGACCCGCCGGAGGACTGACGACTCACAAGCCTGACGACTCATGGATGGCCCCGATGGCGGGTCAGATAGAAGACAAGGCCCAAGGCCCAGAGAGCCGGCTACGTTTATGATGGGCCGGCTTAAGAACAAAGGGATGACGAATATTTCCTTTATGAGGAAGCAAGACCCAGACTTGTATTCAACTTGTAAGAAAAGATAGACTAGTCCTAGTCCTACTAGGACTCCACATGTAACCCGCCCCTCTAACTTATATAAGGAGGGGCAGGGCACCCCAAAGAGGGACAAGCAACAAGACACAAAGAGCCGGCCGAGCCGGCGATTCACTCATGATCATAATGAGACCTAGCCTCAAACAGCATGTAGGGTTATTACCGGATGATGTTTCCCGGGGCCCGAAGCTATCTAAATCCCTGTCTTGTATTGTGTCTCTCGATTCCGCCCAACCCCTCTCAAGCTACCGCATAGATGCGTTGGCCTCACAACTAAGTCCTGACACTAAGGACATCTGCCGTGACAATTCCACGACAGTTGGCACCCACTGTGGGGCCCGCGTATGGTGGTGTTGAGTTCTTGAAGGGAGCTCTTCTAGGGATCGAGAAGCTCATGATTGACCGGACGAAAAAGAGTCAGCACGGGGCGATCGTGTGAGCCGCCGGACGATCTGTCCCCAGCCGCTGCCTGTACGGTCCGACCAGAGATCTACCTGGGGTTATGTTCTTTCTTCGCTGGACAGGAGATCTGAGTAAACCGCCGTACGCCGCGTTAGGGCAAGGCAAGACCATGAAGACTTTTTTTTGAGGCAGAGCGATCTGTCAATCACCAAGTTGTTCTGCCTAGTACTACCTATACTGGAAGTAGTACACGCACGAGCACCAATGTCTGATTCGAGGCCTAGTCGGATTTGATTCCGATGACCACCAAAGATTATACTAGAGGAAACGTATACATCTACTCCCACGTGATATTGAGGAAGGGGACACAATTTTCTGATTGAGGCCGACTTACGCAGCACTGTGGCCTGGAAAATCCGCCGGCATATACGCCTGGAAACGCAGGCTACTCCAGCATCCGCCCTGCGGTGAAATACACGACGAACACGCGCAGAACTCGCCTCGCTCCAAGTGGGTTCTGCTGCGAGCTGCCGTTGCATCTACGACTCCGTGCGAGCCGCCTTGATAGGCCTTGACCCGTCTCCCCTGAAGAACCGTCGTTCCGCCTTCGAGCCGCTCTGACGTAAGCTCACGCCCGCGGCCCTGAGTCGCTGCCTTGAGCCGCCGTCGTCCGTGCCAGGCCAACCTTGCCACTACTCCAAGCCGCTGCTTGTGGCTGCTGTGCTCGATGCCGCCGCGCCCGCTGCAATTCCACGGTGTTCGCCGTGGAAAGTTCGCCGCACCTGTAAGCCGATTCCGCGTGCCGCTTCCAGCAGCGGCACGAGCCGCCCAATGTCTTAAGCCGGCACCGAGCTGCTGCCTTGTCATGCTGCATCTGCCGGTGGGCCACCCTGCCGCCGCTGAGTCGCCGCCGGGCCGTCTCTACCTCATACAGAAAGCCGCCATAGTTGACCCGCCGGCCCTGCCCTTGGTATCTACCGTGTGTGGCTGCGGCCTCAATAAAATTCTACCATGTGTAGCCGCGGATGATCCGTCCTGCAAGGAATCACGCACTACAATGGGTCCACGTCGGCCACAGCTATGCGATCCCGTCGTTCGGCGGTCACGGTATAATCCATCAAAAAAATGGAGAGGAGGGGGCTCAAGAATCAAGACCAAGTCCCAAGGCGGCCTGGGCCTTGACGAATTTGTTGCAGTCGCTCAATGCCACGACCATGTGATTGATGGCTACCGTGAAAGAAACAAAAGGCTAAAGGCTAGCTAATTGCCATGTTATAACCACGTGGAAGCTTGGCACAATACTACAGGATCCTTGTTCATTGGACAAAAAATACCAGGACAATTGCCGCGTCCTGGGCTGCCAGTTACCGTCTCCATGACCGCGCATTGAGCCGCCGACGCCTTCACCGCACTGTCATTCATTATAGCGATGTTGCATAAGGAGCACACGTCAACATCATCTTTGCTCTAACGCTTATCCGTGTCGTGCTGCTCGATGGATACGTGCACGAATCGCCGCTTCTACTACATTAACACCACGCGATTGACTCGCCCGTCCACACCGGCTTACAACGCCATGGCCGGCTCATCTGTCTGTGCCGCCTCTGATGTTGCGGTCATCTTTACCGTCTGTCTCTCGCGGCCTGGTCTACATCAATACGCCGGGCCGCGCCTGTCTGCATGAGCTATTTATTGAGTATGAGCAAGTCACTGCTTTGGTAGCCCGGTTTTCTTCTAACAATTTGGAGGCAAATTATTATATTATCATCCGCCGTCTGCACTGAATGGCTCAATGGGCAGGCGCACAAGTCGCCGCCACTACAGTTTAGTTAACTTCAAACAGCCAGTTGGAAGGAACCATTGGCCGAGTTGCTGACAGCTCATACGGGATCATTTATAACCCGCCGCAGTCACCTCAACCTTCTCTGGATTCGCATCGCGCTATCAACACCAATGATATATACCTTATGCTATGGTCAAAATATGAAGAATCTCAAGCCAACTCTTTGAGTCGTCTTGAGACTTGGGGGCTACAATGATATGACTCGGCAGCATTGGTCGGTTTCAATGCATTCAAGAACTCCGGGTCATTGGAGGGAAAAATAACCCGGTCCCGGAGGCTACCGCCATACTGGTAAAAAGTTTAAAGGCCGTCAGAAAATTTCCGGCTTAAAAAGAAGGATTCCGGTTTAGATCCGGCTCAAGAGACTTGACATCTCCCACAAAGCACTGAAGCTCTTAAATATCCGGTTTAAAATCCGGTTCAAGGGAAATTTATCTGCCACAAAGTTTTCAAGCTCTCAAATCCGGTTCAAGGTAAATTTGTTTATCACAAAGCTTTGAAACTCTCAATATCCGGTTTTTTCTGGTTCAAAAAGAATTTATCTCTCGCAAAAGTTCGAGTTCTCAGGAAAAATTAAAGGGACCAAAAAGAGTCTGTTACAAAGCACAACCCAAACGTAGGTACCCTGCTTTAATGACCATTGGGAGCTGATCGTATTCGAATTTAGCTTAACCCTTTAGGTGTGACCCTGATCGTATTCAAGTCAGAGTCGTTAAATATTCTCATGATCACTAGGGGGCTTCCTGTTCAAACATAGGTCGTATTCGAACCAAAGAGAACATAGCTGTCGGTACCCTCTTGATCGGCACACTGCCGAGCTCACTAGGGGGCTTCTTGATCGTATTCGAATCATAGCTCAACCCCTTTTGGGAACCGGCGTGGATCGTATTCGAATCAGCGTCGTTAAACAACTCTCAAGGTCATTTGGGGGCTTCCTGTTCAAACATAGGTCGTATTCGAACCAAAGAGAACATAGCTGTCGGTACCCTCTTGATCGGCAACGCCAAAGCCACTGGGGGCTATATGATCATATTCGAATCTTAGCTTAACCCCTTTGGGACGGTTTTCTGATCGTATTCGAATCAGAAGCCTCAAATTTTTTGAAGTCTCTTTTTGCAAACAATTTTTGGATTTTATTGGAAGCTCTTTTGATCATATCTAAAGTGTATATGAGTGGTTGCTATTTAACCCGGTTTGACTTTGGATGATAAGTGGCCATCATATGACAATCATAAACATTTGGAAGTCTTGATTTCTAAAGATTGGGTTATCACCCTTACTGCACAGGTCACATAAACCGCATCGTCGACATGCAGCTCCCCACGATGCATATGCTCTTCCGCTGATAGTCCGCTTCATCGGCCGCATCGTCGAGTCCCTGCGTCTTTGGTCGGCATGCACGGATGCCTGCAATCGCGCCGGCCAGCCGGCGTGCCGACACATCCTTGACGAGGGCAACCCACCGTACTGCGTACAAAGACTTAACTACACCGAGTTCGTGTTGATTCTCTTCCGTGGCCTCAAGCACCTCTCGCGGCCATTGTATCTTCCTCCTTGATGAAGACAGAGAGGATGGCTGCACAACCCCTCATGCGCCCCATGCCTCGCCTCACCGGAGAACCCTCTGCACCTGCTGTCCACGTGCCCCTACACGATCCAACTTTGGGATTAGCTGCTGCTCTCTTGTAGGCTGACACAGTCCTTGGTGCTAAGCTCGACCACGACCTCCATGCTTGACTGGGGCTTGTAGGGGCGTGCTGCGCTACCCTCAGCCTCACCGTAAGGCTTGGTCTTTGCTGTTTTACCTCATCTGGTGGCACACCTGCCAGAGTGCAACCAACGTAATTTTCAAGGCATCTCGTCTACACTGACGAGGACATGTATCTGGGGTAGGGTCCTAGGCTTGACCTACATAACCTACCCAAAGACACCATATGCAAGAATCCAAGGCCCACAAAGTTAGGAAGGAGTCATTGACTGGGGTACCTGCAACTTACAAGTCACTCGGACGCAGGATTCACTCGAAGGCCTCACCAACACTCAGCCGTCTCTGCTCACTAGGAGTACCAAGCGTCACTCGACCACAAAAGACCTAGGGTCACCCTGAGAAAGTGACCGTCGGACGATCGGTTCGACGCCTTGAAGAACATCTAATGCTCGCGTTACCTGTAACGCCCGCGTCCTTCAACTTTCCCATTGAACCCTTGGGTAACGGGGCCTTGATGAGGGGCCAGCGGACTCTATATAAGCCGCCCCTCCACCCCAGCACAAGAGGTCGCACCTCTTGTAACACGACAATCCAGAAAAACAAGCTCCCGCAGCATCGAGATGTAGGGTCTTTACCTTTTCCGAGAGGGCCCTGAACTCGTAAATCCGAGTGTACAACCACACCGTAGCTAGGCTCTGCCCTCCTATACGCACCCCTATACTCTCCTGTCAGATCTGTTCCCACGACATACACGTTCGCAGGTGCTCCACAAAATCAAGAACGACATCGAGCTCTGGAATTCAGCCCAGAAAAGCAAGGAACCACCTGTGCCGCTGGAGCAGTTATATTTTTGGCTCACTAGTACGCCCTGCGTAAGAAGCAAGGAAAAACATGATGTAGTACCTGCAATAGTAAAATCGAGTGTGATTCTTCCTTCAGAACTCTGTTGCGTTCTTCAATAGAAGTTGTGGGTGCCGCTATGGGACTGGTGGACAACTAGAAATAAAGTGAACGCAGGGGAGAAACAGAGGAGCACAACTGAGTTCAGTGCGGTCATTAGTAAGCAAGTGTTAGATTTCAGCCCGGATAGGCTCCAATCCAGTCCGCCGGTGATAATACGCCAGGCTTGGCGATTGCCGGATCCAGTGTTCATGGGAATAAATGTTGATGCAGCCTATAAGGAGGACTCCGGAACGGGCGCTTGGGGTTTTGTCGGTTCGTGATGAGTTCAGCGATTTCGTAGCTGCGGGGGCTGGGAAGCTGCATGATGTGTGTACTGCTCTCCATGCTGGAACTGATGCATGTGTCATGGACTTGGGTTTGCACCGTGTAATCTTCGAAGCACACTGCCAAACTTTGGTGACTGCCCTGAAGACCAAAGAGTATGAAGCTGAAGATATTGGGGTCCTCCTCTCGGAGAGGCTAGAAGCCTTGCCGTATGTCTTTTGAGAAAGCTGATTTTAGGTTTTGCCGCCGTGAATGTAATAGAGTAGCACATGTGTTAGCACAACATTTGTTTTGAGGCGCGTGTGCCGTTCTCTGTTTGGGCTGAAAATGCCCCTGACTTTGTTGTTGCTTTGGTGATTAGCGATCGTGTTAGCCACCCCGTTAAGTGGAATACCATATTCCGTTTGAGCACACCCCGTTTTAATAGAGTTGCGCATGCATTAGCTACAAACAAATGTTTGATATAATGTGTGCTAGTATGGGTGTTGCACGTGTAAGGTTGCTAGTTTTATAGGCTTACAACTTACTAGTGGTTGAGGCGTCATAGGGTGGCGCTGCTTGAGAGAAAGCAGTGTGCACGTTTTCATTTTAAAAGTATATGGGTCCTCGCCTCCACCTAAAAAAATTCTCAGAAAAAAAATTCCACACATCCATCTAAAAAAATACCACCACAGCATACCAGCGAGCGCCATTTTACATAGCCTTCCATTCAAAAAATAAATGAGGTCCTCACCACCATCTAAAAAGAAAAGGACGTCGATAACTGCCACACGTGTGACATGAAGGGAGACCCACCACACGTCTATAAAGCAAACGGATTGCCACGTCATCACATGCATGCATGTGATTTTTTTTGGATTTCCAGTTTTAAAAATATTTTATCTCTTAAATGAAAAATCCGATTGACGATCCGTTTGCACCATTAAATCCATCGCGACGAGATCTTCGAAACTAGATCTCATATCAATATGTTTCAGTGACTTTTATTTTGGTTAAAAGTTGCCATGTCTATTGCACATGAATTGCCGTGGTGTTTACACTGAAGTTGCCATGATATATTTCAGCTATTTTCTTCTACATTTAAAAGTAAATTTTGAAATATTATAAGTAGAATTAAGAAACTAGACTTGTCATGAACTATAAACTAAAATTTTCATGATACATGCACTTAAAATTGCCATGGTTCATAAAAAAATAATTTCCATGGTCAAAATACTAAAATTGTCATGCTCTATAAACTAAAATTGCCACATGGCAACTTTAGTGTAACACTATGGCAACTACATTGTAAACATCATGGCAACTTTCGGCAAAATAAAATTTCGTCGAAACATATCAACATGGGATCTAGTTTTGAATATCTCGTCGAGACGGATTTAATGGTGAAAACGAATTTTTAATTGAATTTTTAATTAGGAGATAAAAAAATTTAAGCCGAAAACCAAAAAGATTCTCACTGATGTCATCTGTTTTGATGTGGCAAAATGAATGGTACGGGGGGCGTTTGGACTATGTTGCTTCATGCCACACATGTGGGCGTTAACATTTGTGAAAGAAAAAAAAATTAAAAAAATCCTCACCTTCATCTAAAAAATATATTTCAAAAGTTTTCTCACCGCGGCCAACAAGCTTGGTATCATGTGGCATAACTGATTGGCCGCCCTTCTCCATACGCTTAATGGGTTTAATGTGTTACTATTTTTGTTTTTGCAGGGATAAAATTTATGTGTTTTGACTGACGAAAGAATTGACTGCTCGCCAACCGTCCCATGTATGGAGGATGCTTTCCCTTGTACATATATATATATATAGACCATCAACTGGTGTCATTCTATTCATTTCAACATATTGGTAGCACTAGCCTAGCGCACTGGGTATGTAGTGATGAAATGATCAAATTCAGGGGAGGACGAGAGAAGAGTTAGAAGACAGATGTTATAACATGTACGCGGGAACGAGAGACATCAGGAACAATAACAAAGCAAGGCTTTCGAGTATCTTAGAGACGAAGGGAGATGCTCGGCCCCATCTTTGAGCCCCTCTGCCTCTGGTCGTTGTGCTCGTGTGCTGGTAGTCATGATGGCCGCCATCGCGCCCGACATGTCTTTGCGCAATGGTATCCCACGCTAGTGTATACCCAGCCACAGTTGCGCCTTCGATTCTCTCTTCCGTGGCCTCAAGCACCTCTCGCTCGCAGTTGTACCTTCCTTGTCGATGGAGACAGAAGCATCTCCCTTAGTAGCAGGCGTGGATTTACTATATAATATCTTCAGTAAACTGATGCTAACCAAAGTGTAATTAGTGCCCAATACATATAATTGAAGGAAATATGCCCTAGAGGCAATAATAAAGTTATTATTTATTTCCTCATATCATGATAAATGTTTATTATTCATGCTAGAATTCTACTAACCGGAAACATAATACATGTGTGAATACATAGACAAACATAGTGTCACTAGTATGTCTCTACTTGACTAGCTCATTGATCAAAGATGGTTGAGTTTCCTAGCCATAGACATGAGTTGTCATTTGATTAACGGGATCACATCATTAGGAGAATGATGTGATTGACATGACCCATTCCGTTAGCTTAGCACTTGATTGTTTAGTATGTTGCTATTACTTTCTTCATGACTTATACATGTTCTTTGACTATGAGATTATGCGACTCCCGAATACCGGAGGAACACTTTGTGTGCTACCAAACGTCACAACATAACTGAGTGATTATAAAGGTGCTCTACAGGTGTGACCGAAGATACTTGTTGAGTTGGCATAGATCGAGATTAGGATTTGTCACTCCGATTGTCGGAGAGGTATCTCTGGGCCCTCTCGGTAATGCACATCACAATAAGCCTTGCAAGCAATGCAACTAATGAGTTACTTGCGGGATGATGTATTACGGAACGAGTAAAGAGACTTACTGGTAACGAGATTGAACTAGGTATTGAGATACCAACGATCGAATCTCGGGCAAGTAACATACCGATGACAAAAGGAACAATGTATGTTGTTATGCAGTTTGACCGACAAAGATCTTCGAAGATTATGTAGGAACCAATATGAGCATCCAGGTTGCGCTATTGGTTATTGACCGGAGATGAGTCTCGGTCATGTCTACATAGTTCTCGAACCCGTAGGGTCCGCACGCTTAAAGTTCTGTGACGATCGGTATTATGAGTTTTTGTGTTTTTATGTAGCAAAGGTAGTTCGGAGTCCCGGATGTGATCACGGACATGACGAGGAGTCTCGAAATGGCCGAGACGTAAAGATCGATATATTGTACGACTATATTCGGACACCAGAAGTGTTTCGGGAGGTTTCGGACATATACCGAAGTACCGGGGGGTTACCGGAACCCCCCGGGGAGTATATTGGGCCTAATGGGCCCTAGTGGGAGAACAGGAGGGGCGGCCAGGGCAGCCGCGCGCCCCCTCCCCCTCTAGTCTGAATTGGACAAGGAGGGGGGGCGGCGCCCCCATTTTTCCTTCTCTCCTTCTCTCCCTTCCTTCCCCTCTCCTACTCCTACTTGGAAGGGGGGAGTCCTACTCCCGGTGGGAGTAGGACTCCTCATGGGGCGTGCCATAGGAGGCCGGCCCCCTCCCCCTCCTCTACTCCTTTATATACGGGGAGGGAGGCACCTCTTGGAGACACAACAATTGATCATTGATGTTTTAGCCGTGTGCGGTGCCCCCCTCCACCATAATCCACCTCGGTCATATCATAGCGGTTCTTAGGCGAAGCCCTGCGTCGGTAGCTTCATCAACACCATCACCACGCCGTCGTGCTGACGAAACTCTTCCCGGAAGCTCTACTGGATCGTGAGTTCGCGAGACGTCACCGAGCTGAACGTGTGCTGAACGCGGAGGTGCCGTACGTTCGGTACTGAGGATCGGTCGATCGTGATGACGTACGACTACATCAACCGCGTTGTCATAACGCTTCCGCTTACGGTCTATGAGGGTACGTAGACGACACTCTCCCCTCTCGTTGCTATGCATCACCATGATCTTGCGTGTGCGTAGGAAGTTTTTTGAAATTACTACGAGAGCCAGATTTATGCGTAGATGTTATATGCACGAGTAGAACACAAGTGAGTTGTGGGCGATACAAGTCATACTGCTTACCAGCATGTCATACTTTGGTTCGGCGGTATTGTTGGATGAAGCGGCCCGGACCGACATTACGCATACGCTTACGCGAGACTGGTTCTACCGACGTGCTTTGCACACAGGTGGTTGGCGGGTGTCAGTTTCTCCAACTTTAGTTGAACCGAGTGTGACTACGCCCAGTCCTTATGAATGTTAAAACAACATTAACTTGACGAAATATCGTTGTGGTTTTGATGCGTAGGTAAGAACGGTTCTTGCTCAGCCCGTAGCAGCCACGGAAAACTTGCAACAACAAAGTAGAGGACGTCTAACTTGTTTTTGCAGGGCATGCTGTGATGTGATATGGACAAGACATGATGCTAAATTTTATTGTATGAGATGATCATGTTTTGTAACCGAGTTATCGGCAACTGGAACGAGCCATATGGTTGTCGCCTTACTGTATGCAATGCAACCGCCCTGTAATTGCTTTACTTTATCCCTAAGCGGTAGCGATAGTAGTAGAAGCAATAGTTGGCGAGACGACAACGATGCTACGATGGAGATCAAGGTGTCGCGCCGATGAGATGGTGATTGATAATCCCCAAGTGCAGGGAATCATCGTAGCAATTTCCAAAGGTGGAAGTGATAAGTATGGAGTGTCGGACCCACAAGGAGCTAAAGGTAAGATCAATATTCTCTCAAGCCCTATCTGCCACTGATACGACTCTACGTACACCGAACGTTTGCTTCCAACTAGAAACGAGAAATAAAACTACGTTGTGGGTATGAAGTGGATAACTTTGTATGATATCAGAGAGCTAAAATATAAAAGTAGGTGCTGTTATCATAAAGTTAGAATATATTACTAAATATTATAAATAACGAGTGTGGAATAATGATGGATCGGTGTCCGGAATTGTCCTAGGCAATTGTTAACCAAACCAATAGTCGTCATTCCAATTTCATATGAGGGAGAGGCATAAGCTAACATACTTTCTCTACTTGGATCATATGCACTTATGATTGGAACTCTAGCAAGCATCCGCAACTACTAAAGATCATTAAGGTAAAACCCAACCATAGCATTAAAGCATCAAGTCCTCTTTATTCCCATACGCAACAATCCCTCTTACTCGGGTTTGTGTTTCAGTCACTCACCAACCCACTATAAGCGAATCATGAACGTATTGCAACACCCTAGAGCGGGAATCCCTCACGCTTGCGCGACACGGAGGGCACCATAGGACAACACCAAAATAAAAGGTACAACTCATACCAATATAGATCATCAATCAACCCAAAGACAAAAGATATCTACTCAAAACATCATAGGATGGCAACACATCATTGGACCATAATATGTGGCATAAAGCACCATGTTCAAGTAGAAATTACAGCGGGGTGCGGGAGAGTGGACCGCGTAAAATAGATGAGGATCGTGATGATGATGGTGATGTTGATGAAGACGATCACCGTGGTGATGATTCCCCTCCCGATGGCACTCCGGTGCCACCAAGAGAGAGGAGGAGAGATTCTCCCCCTTGTGCTTCCTCCTCCATGGCCTCCACCGTCTGGTCCTTGGCCTTCATGGTGATGATGGCCCCTCCGGGATACTCCTCCATGGCCACCGGTTATGATGGCCCCCTTCGGCAGGGTGCCAGAGAGGGCCTAGATTGACTTCTCGTGGCTACAGAGGCTTGCGGCGGCGGAACTTCTGATCTAGGTTTTTTCTAGAAGTTTGGGTATATATGAGAGGTGTTGGCGTTGATTTCACGGAAGGGGGGTTTCCGGGCTGTCCACGAGGCAGGGCGGCGCGCCCTAGGGGGGTGGGCGCATCCCCCACCCTCGTGGACAGCCCGAGACTCTTCTGGCCTACCTCCGGTACTCCGTGGGCTTCTTCTGGTCCAAAAATGATCTCTGTAAAGTTGCACGTCAATTGGACTCCGTTTGGTTTTCCTTTTCTGCAATACTCTAAAACAAGGAGAAAACAGAAACTGGCACTGGGCTCTAGGTTAATAGGTTAGTCCCAAAAATCATATAAAAGTGTATAATAAAGCCCATTAAACATCCAAGATAGATAATATAGCAGCATGAATACTTCATAAATTATAGATACGTTGGAGACGTGTCAGTGATCATGACGGTGCTTTGGAGATGGAGATCAAAGGCACAAGATGATGATGGCCATATCATATCACTTATATTGATTGAATGTGATGTTTATCTTTTATGCATCTTATTCTGCTTTGATTGACGGTAGCATTATAAGATGATCTCTCACTAAATTTCAAGGTACAAGTGTTCTTCCTGAGTATGCACCGTTCCAAAAGTTCGTCGTGCCGAGACACCACATGATGATTGGGTGTGATAAGCTCTACGTTCATATACAACGGGTGCAAGCCAGTTTTGCACACGCGGAGTACTCGGGTTAAACTTGACGAGCCTAGCATATGCAGATATGGCCTAGGAACACTGAGACCGAAAGGTCGAGTGTGAATCATATAGTAGATATGATCAACATAGTGATGTTCACCATTTATAACTACTCCATCTCACGTGATGATCGGACATGGTTTAGTTGATATGGATCACGTGATCACTTAGATGATTAGAGCGGGAATCCCTCACGCTTGCGTGACACGGAGGGCACCATAGGACAGCACCAAAATAAGACGTACAACTCATACCAATCTAGATCATCAATCAACTCAAAGACAAAAGATATCCACTCAAAACATCATAGGATGGCAACACATCATTGGATCATAATATGTGGCATAAAGCACCATGTTCAAGTAGGGATTACAGCGGGGTGCGGGAGAGTGGACCGCGTAAAATAGATGAGGATGGTGATGTTGATGAAGACGATCACCGTGGTGATGATTCCCCTCCCGATGGCACTCCGGTGACACCGAGGGAGAGGAGGAGAGGTTCTCCCCCTTGTGCTTCCTCCTCCATGGCCTCCACCCTATTGTCCTTGGCCTTCATGGTGATGATGGGCCCTCCGGGATACTCCTCCATGGCCACCGGTGATGATGGCCCCCTCCGGCAGGGTACCGGAGAGGGCCTAGATTGACTTCTCGTGGCTACAGAGGCTTGCGGTCGTGCAACTTCCGATCTAGGTTTCTTTCTGCAAGTTTGGGTATATATGAGAGGTGTTGGCGTTGATTTCACGGAAGGGGGGTTTCCGGGCTGTCCACGAGGTAGGGGGCGCGCCCTAGGGGGTCGGCGCGCCCCCCACCCTCGTGGGCAGCCCGGGACTCTTCTGGCCTACTTCCGGTACTCCGTGCGCTTCTTCTGGTCCAAAAATGATATCCGTCAAGTTGCACGTCAATTGGACTCCGTTTGGTTTTCCTTTTCTGCGATACTCTAAAACAAGGAGAAAACAGAAACTGGCACTGGGCTCTAGATTAATAGGTTAGTCCCAAAAATCATATAAAAGTGTATAATAAAGCCCATTAAGCATCCAAGATAGATAATATAACAGCATGAATATTTCATAAATTATAGATACGTTGGAGACATATCAGCATCCCCAAGCTTAATTCCTGCTCATCCTCGAGTAGGTAAATGATAAAAGAAATAAGTTATGAAGTCTGAATGCTAGCAGGTGCACAAGTTTGATCAATGATAATTTCAGTCACCTTTTCTAGCATCATTATATGTCATAACAGTAGCTGATTTCATAAAACTTTTCATGATCAAGTAACAAGCAATTCACATGTTAAAGTATAGATCATAAACTTTCTTGAAAACTAACAAGCAATATTCCCAGTCATCAAACAATTGCAATTCATCTTATTTTCAGGAAGGGTCTATGTCAGAGCTTTGATTTAGCAAACTCCACATACTCAACTATCATTTAGTCTTTCACAATTGCTAACACTCACGTGATATTTATGGGTTCAAAGTTTTAATCAGACACAGAGAAAGATAGGTGTCGGTGTCAAAAACCGGCGGATCTCGGGTAGGGGGTCCTGAACTGTGTGTCTAAGGCGGATGGTAACAGGAGGCGGGGGACACGATGTTTACCCAGGTTCGGGCCCTCTCGATGGAGGAATACCCTACTTCCTGCTTGATTGATCTTGATGATATGAGTATTACAAGAGTTGATCTACCAGGAGATCGTAGAGGCTAAACCCTAGAAGCTAGCCTATGGTATGATTGTTGTTGTCCTACGGACTAAACCCTCCGGTGTCTAGGGCTAGGGTTACACAGAGTCGGTTACAAGGGAGGAGATCCACATATCTATACTGCCAAGCTTGCCTTCCACGCCAAGGAGAGTCCCATCCGGACACGGGACGAAGTCTTCAATCTTGTGTCTTCATAGTCCAACAGTCCGGCTAAAGGATATAGTCCGGCTGTCCGAGGACCCCCTAATCCAGGACTCCCTTAGTAGCCCCTGAACCAGGCTTCAATGACGATGAGTCCGGCGCGCAGATTGTCTTCGGCATTGCAAGGCGGGTTCTTCTCCAAATTCTGAGTACCTGTCGAGTAGTGTCCGACTTTCCATAAACGTTTGCACTTCTTGGCTTCCGCGCCTAATAATGGCTATCTTCCACATGTCGAGAGAATGCGAGAAGCCAGGGCATTTTTACATTTGCCACCCTAGCCATGTGAGTAAACCGTCTATTAAAGAGACGGGGATTCTTAGATCCAGATCACACCATCCTCCGACAGCGAGTATCCATCGGAGCGCGCCTGAAAAAATCCATTGCAACATGGCCGACCATCGCAGCTCCTCCTCTCGCTCCCGTAACCCTAAGCCCGGCGATTGGAAGAAGTGTTCCGTCCCTCACAGCAAATTAGTAAAGTTACAGACCCAGGGATTTCTCCCTCCAGCGTATATGGTCCCCGTTCGAGCCGGGCTCGCTACCTACAATGGCGGGGAGCAAGCGGAGAACTTCCCCAACCCGTCCAGGGGGGGAGCGGGTATGCCTTGTCCCTTACTTATTAAGGGGACTTGGATTTCCAGTCCATCCGTTCCTCCGCGGGCTCCTGGAGTTCTACGGCCTCCAGTTGCATAACTTTACCCCCGCTTCCATATTACACATCGCTGGCTACGTCGCCCTTTGCGAGCTATTTCTGGGCTGTGAAGCTCATTGCGAGCTATGGCGGAGGCTATTCTGCCTTGTGCCCCGTACGCAGAAGGGGTAAATATATCAAGTGGGCAGAGCCGAAATATGGCGCATCGCCGGGACCGGATACCTGTCCGGTACCCCGAAGAAGACGTCCGAAGACTGGCCTTCGGAGTGGTTCTATATGGAGGACGTCCCCCTTCCAGATCCTATTCGGATGGGCCTTCCTGAGTTCGACAACGCCCCTTTGAAGAAACGCCGCAGCTGGCGCCCTCGGAGCCCCCAGGAGGAAGATAACAGAGAAGTCATTTACCTGATGGGCCGGATAGAGATGTTGGCCAAATCATGATTAACAATAACCGAGGTTATGTCCATATGTATAATGCGGGGGGTGCGGCCACTTCAATATCGGGGACAACCCATGTGGCACTTCAACGGAGAAGAAGATGCTACCCGCTGCGGTCGTAAAGGTCCGGACTCCGTCGCCGCACTAGCGAAGATATTGTCCGATTTGTATAAAGGAGAAGAAGAGGAGTTCGTCCGCATTAAGCCACGAGATGGATTCTCCATGTACAACCCCCCAAGCTGGGTGAGCTGCTACTTTCCACTCCAATCCTTTCCGCATTCTTTGTCATGAGTATTTAGCTTGCTATTTCAAAGCAGGAACTGCGAAAAGGTGTGAGGGAGGTCCACAACCCGTCTCCACAACCAGAGGACCCTGACCGGGCCCTCGACCCCGGACTCGAAGAGGATTCGGACATATTTGTGGAGCTGATTGACAGGACGTTCTATCAATTGAGCTGCGACGATGCCATGGTGGCCATCATAGCCGATTATCCTGGACTACTCCCTGCATCGCATGTAAGTAAAACCGGAGCCCTAACTTCCAAGAAGGATCCCTTTTTCTGCACTTCACCTACCGCACACATATGGTGTGTTACAGGGAAGGCCCTCGGGACACCATGCGGAACCCGCAGTGACTCACCAACAAGGGGCACCGAAGCCGGGTAGGCTTAAAAGGAAGGCGGTCAAGACTGAGACGCCGTCGCAGAGGTATGAAACAAAACCCCGCTCCGTGGTTGTCGTCTTTTAAAATATAATAACATCCATGTTTCCTAGTAGGAAAAACGCTCGCCGGACTATATCCGGAGAGGTTGCCGGTCACGCCTCCACCAGTCGGGCTCCAGAGCCGGACATAGAGGTGGACGCTAACATGGGGACAACACCGGATGTTCCTTCTACAGAGGATTCAGATAGGCTATCCGCTACAAATTCCGAAGTGGAGAGCGCCATGAATCACAGGCGTCGCCGGGCCGTACTCCGTGACGCTTGTTTCTCCCAAGAGGCGTTCGATGCCTTCAACTCAGGAGACGCGTACATCCGAGCTGCTCAAAATAGTCTTGCCAGAGCCACGGACCAGTATGTAAAAGATATACGGGTAAGGAAATCTAATAATTATGTATATCAGTAGCCCCTGAGACTTGAAACAGTTGACACAACTGATTTAAGGATCATTGTTTGCATAGGTTCTTATGGAGAAGAATACCCAGTTGTCTCCAGAGCTGGAGGAGTGCAAAGCCCAGCTTCAGGCCGCAGTTGCCGCAGTAAAGGAGTCCGAGAAGGCCCCATCCGGTAACGCTTGTTTTCATTGCAAAGAATGTCATGTACCAGGTAGTATGCGTCATGCGTGCAAATCTAACAATAGATTATGCAGATGGTCTCAGGGTGAATTCGGATGAGCAACATGCTCTACGACAGCTAAAGGCTGGCGAGTGCGTGCTCACGCAAGTTAGGCAGGAGAAAAACGATCTCCAAGACGCCAATATCCAGCTGGGCGTGGAACTAAAAGATGTTCGAGCCCAGCTTGCTGACTCCGTAAAGGAGAATAAGAGGCTTCGACGCGACATTTTCAGTAAGTGCTTGAACGAACTTTTAAAGAGTTCGGCGAAGAAACCGGCTAACAGAGTTATGTCTGTAGGTATGCTGACGGGTCGTCCCACGGAGGAGATGCCCGGGTCTACGGGTGACCTTCTGCCAGAGCTCTCACAACTGCACGAACAAGTTCGGCAGGGGATGCAGGGCATTGCCCAAGCCTTGTGGCCATCCGTCTCCCCGCCAGGAGGCATGGGGGAGCTTATAGAAAAGCTCAAGGCAGCGCGGCGGTGCTTCCGATTATGGAAGATATCAGCCTGCCGACAAGGTGCGAGGGAAGCCTGGGCCATGGTGAAGACCCGATATACCAAGGCTGACCCGAACCATATGGCCGAGGTCGGACCTGTGGGGCCCGATGGGAAAGAGATCCCCGTCAGTTTGGTGTATGACCAGGTAGAATTAGCCGCAAAGTATTCCCAACAAGATTGTAGGCTAGACAGCCTGTTGGATGGTATAGAAGAAGAATTTAGTCAGTCTAAGTGACTGTGTACTTCAAGTGACATGTATTGTCCCTAGCCGGATTGTAAATCATTTGTCATGGCGGACCTTTTCGCTTCGACCTCTGGACCTGTCGGGGATATACCCCGCGGCGTAAACCGGCCGGACTTGGCGGTTTATTTGAGATCCTGCTGACACTTGGCGATTCACTAGTGACCCGCCCTGACCTGGCGGTTTACAAGCAACCTTCCTGGACATTATGATTCAGTGGAAACCCGGCGGGCGGGACAAACGGTGACGAGGCCCAAGGCCCAGAAGTCCGGTTCATGATTATGGTGGGCCGGTTTAAGAGGAAAGGCGTGAGGAATATTTTACCTTAATTACAAGGAGTTAAGACCAGGACTTGTATCCGGTTTGTATTAGAGATAGACTAGTCCTAATCCTAATAGGACTCCACATGTAACCCGCCCCTTCAACATATATAAGGAGGGGCAGGGCACCCCAAAGAGGCAACAATCAATAATCTCTAGGGCTAGACACAATTAGAGGAGAGCCGGCTTACGGCGACTCCCTCATGAGCGTAATGAGATCTAGCCTCAAACAGCATGTAGGGTTATTGCCGGATGATGTTTCCCGGGGCCCGAAGCTGTCTAAATCCGTGTCTTGCGTTGCGTCTCTCGATTCCGCTCAACCCCTCTCAAGCTACTACATAGATGCGCTGGCCTCACGACTAAGTCCTCACCCCAGTACATCTGAGGTGACAAAACCACGACAGGACCCGACAGTCCGGAGTGTATCCGAATACCCGCTCAGTTATGAAAAAACCCGGGTACGCATGGAAACCAGGCGTAGGGGTCATATGTGCTTGAACAGACAAGTACCCAACTAGCTATGTTATATTACATGGATAGTAAGAAACATCTTCCAGGGAAAATAGTTCCGTTAAGGTTTCCTTTCCCTGGGTACGCATGCCCTAATGTGCATGTCCGAGCTGCGAAAAGAGATGCATGTTATAAACATCTGGGGGCATGTATTACAATAAATAAGGATCATCTTTTGTTCACCGACCGAGTATTCCCTGAAGAACGCTAGCTTTCGGCTTCACCCAGTCTGAGGTACACATCCGGCTGACCCGATAGTAACAATCGCAGAGGTGCTCCCCTTATGCCCTAGCCGAATTAACGGGAACGTAGGGCATAAACACAAGAGCCAGGCAACCCAGCTTGGCCAAAACTTAAGTCATATCGATGCATATAATGGCGAAAAAGGTACATGCGGAAGAATAACACATGTGTGGGGCATAGAGCCTGAAAAATAGTTATATTAAGCTTCTGTATAAGAAGCCCCCAGGTATAATGAGCGCGGCTATCGCGTCAAGATTGTGTAGTAAAGACACATTTTAGCCTTTGAAGGCCTTGAAGAAAAAAAGGAAGGAAGAAAGAGAGAAAGAAAGAAAAGACAGATAACGAATATATAAAAAATTGACAGACGTAAGGAGACGAACACCGAGTCCGGCACTAGGCGTAGAACCTTCTGAGTCTGGCTGCGTTCCATGGGTTTGGCTCAAGTCGATTGTCCGATGCATCCCGTAGACGGTACGCTCCACCGGTCAGAACTTGGTCAATAACAAAGGGACCTTCCCATTTGGGCTTGAGCTTGTTCTTTTTCTTCTCCGGTAGGCGTAGAACGAGTTCGCTAACGTTATAAGTTTTGGCCCGTACTTCTCTGCTTTGATACCTTCGAGCCTGTTGCTGATAGAATGCGGAACGGGCTTTTGCCACGTCACACTCCTCCTCCAGAGCGTCCAAACTGTCCTGTCGATCAAGTTTAGCTTCTTTCTCTTCATACATGCGCACTCGAGGTGAGTCATGAATTATGTCGCAGGGCAGTACCACCTCTGCGCCATACACCATAAAAAACGGTGTGTATCCGGTAGTGCGATTTGGCGTGGTCCGCGGCCCCCATAGTATGGAGTCGAGCTCCTCTACCCAGTGCGTATCAGATTCCTTCAAGGATCGCACTAATCTGGGTTTAATGCCGCTCATGATCAGATCATTTGCTTGCTCGACTTGACCGTTAGTTTGCGGGTGATAGACAGAAGCATAATCGAGCTTGATGCGCATGTTGCTGCACCAAAGTTTTACCTCGTCGGCTGTAAAGTTCGAGCCGTTATCGGTGATGATGCTGTGGGGGACGCCGTAACGGTGTACCACCCCGGATATGAAGTCTATCACTGGTCCGGATTCGGCCGTTTTAATTGGTTTGGCTTCTATCCATTTGGTGAATTTATCCACCATGACCAATAAGTATTTTTTTCTTATGGCTTCCCCCTTTGAGGGGTCCGACCATATCAAGCCCCCAGACCGCAAAGGGCCAAGTAATGGGGATTGTTTGGAGAGCGGTAGGCGGCATATGGCTTTGGTTTGCAAAAAGCTGGCAACCGACGCAACATTGAACGAGGTCCTATACGTCTGCTCGGGCCGTCAGCCAGTAGAAACCTGTACGGAAGGCCTTGCTTACAAGGGCCCGAGCTGCGGCGTGGTGGCCGCCAAGTCCAGGATGAATTTCTGCCAAAAGTTGCCGCCCCTCCTCTTTGGAGATGCACCTTTGAAGGACTCCGGTAGCGCTTTTCTTATAAAGCTCTCCCTCGTGGACCTTGTAGGCTTTAGACCGCCGCACAATGCAGCGCGCCTCATTTGGGTCCTCGGGTAAGTCCTGCCTAGTTAGGTAGGCCAGGAATGGTTCTATCCACGGGGCGATGACAGCCATTATTACGTGAGCAGAAGGTGTTCTTTCGGTGGCAGAGCCTCCGATTATGTCAGGGTGTTCGGTATCTGTTGTTGTAGCCGGGTCCGGACTATTGTTACCGGTCTCCCCTTCCCATACGACGGATGGCTTAAACAGCCTTTCCAAGAAGATATTAGGTGGGACAGGGTCGCGCTTAGCACCGATGCGGGCGAGGATATCCGCCGCCTGATTGTTTTCCGGGGCCACATGGTGGAATTCAAGCCCCTCGAACCGAGCTGACATTTTGAGGACGGCGTTGCGATAAGCCGCAATTTTTGGATCCTTGGCGTTGAAGTCTCCATTTATTTGAGATATTGCGAGGTTCGAGTCCCCACGCACCTCCAGGCGTTGAATGCCCATGGAGACTGCCATCCGGAGACCATGTAACAGGGCCGCATATTCTAGTGCGTTGTTGGAGTCTGTATATAATATTTGTAGTACATATTGGACTGTATCTCCGGTGGGGGATGTCAGGACGACACCAGCCCCCAGACCCACCAGCATTTTAGAGCCGTCAAAGTGCATAATCCAATTAGAGTATGCGCCATACTCTTTAGGGAGTTCGGCGTCTGTCCATTCGGCGACGAAATCAGCCAGTACTTGTGACTTAATGCATCGCCGTGGTTTATATGTTATGTCGAACGGGAGGAGCTCAATAGCCCATTTAGCAATCCGGCCCGCGGCCTCGCGGTTGTTTATTATGTCGTTGAGTGGTACTTCAGAGGCCACCGTGATTGAACACTCTTGAAAGTAGTGTCGTAGTTTCCGGGATGCCATGAAGACCGCGTATGCTATCTTTTGATAATGTGGGTACCGTGATTTGCATGGAGTGAGGATAGTGGATACATAGTATACCGGCTTTTGAAGCGGGAACTTATGTCCGTCCATCTCTCGTTCGACGACGAGCACTGCGCTTACAAGTTGGTGTGTTGCCGCTATATATAGCAACATTGGTTCGCCGACATTAGGTGCGGCCAAGATTGGGTTTGTGGCCAAGACGGCTTTTATTTCTTCTAATCCGGCCGTGGCCGCATCCGTCCACTCGAAGTGTTCGGTGCATCGAAGAAGGCGATAAAGAGGCAGTGCCTTTTCTCCTAATCGGGAGATGAAGCGGCTTAAGGCGGCCACGCATCCAGTTAGTTTCTGGATTTGCTTGAGGTCTGTTGGGATGGCCAACTGTGACAGAGCTCGGATTTTAGCCGGATTTGCTTCGATTCCTCTGTTGGAGACGATGAAGCCTAAGAGCTTTCTGGCGGGCACGCCGAAGACGCATTTTTCCGGATTGAGCTTAATGTCGTATGTTCGGAGATTGTCGAACGTGAGCCTCAAGTCGTCTATTAAGGATTCGACGTGTCTGGTTTTAATGACCACATCGTCTACATATGCCTCCACTGTTTTGCCAATCTGTGTCTCCAAGCATGTCTGAATCATGCGTTGATAGGTTGCACCAGCGTTTTTGAGCCCGAAAGGCATGGTGTTAAAACAGAAGGGGGCGTATGGAGTGATAAATGCCGTTGCGGCTTGATCGGACTCCGCCATCTTATTTTGATGGTATCCGGAGTATGCGTCGAGGAACACAATGAGTCGTGTCCTGCGGTAGTGTCGATAATTTGATCGATGCGGGGGAGGGGGAAGGGATCCTTTGGGCAAGCCTTATTAAGGTCCTTGAAGTCGATGCATAGGCGCCAGGATTTGTCCTTCTTTGGTACCATCACCAGGTTTGCTAGCCAGTCCGGATGTTTTATTTCTCGGATGAATTCGGCCTCCAGTAACTTGGCTAGCTCCTCTCCCATGGCTTGTCGCTTAGGCTCAGAGAAGCGCCGAAGAGTTTGCTTGACCGGCTTGAATCCCTTTAGGATGTTAAGGCTATGCTCGGCGAGCCTGCGTGGGATTCCTGGCATGTCTAAAGGATGCCAGGCGAAGATGTCCCAATTCTCGTGCAAGAACTCCCGTAGTGCGGCGTCTACTGTGGGGTTTAATTGTGCCCCGATGGATGCTGTTTTTGTAGGGTCCGTTGGATGGACTTGGAATTTGACTATTTCATCCGCTGGTTTAAAAGAGGTGGACTTGGATCTTTTTTCGAGTATCACGTCATCCATGTCCACTGTGGAGCGCAGCGCCGTTAATTCCTCGGCCGCGAGGGCTTCGAATAACGCCTCGATGGCCAGTGCGGCTGTTTTATTTTCGGCGCGGAGTGCTATGTCCGGATCACTAGCTGGAGTGATGGTTCCATTGGGCCCGGGCATTTTGAGCTTCATGTACCCGTAAATGGGGTATAGCTTGGAAGATCGTGAATGCCTCCCGCCCTAGAAGGGCGTGGTATCCTGTATTGAACGGGGCCACTTGGAATGTGATTTCTTCGGACCTATAATTCTCCGGCGTGCCGAATACCACATCCAGTGTGATTTTGCCAGCACATCGTGCCTCCCGACTAGGGATGATTCCTCTGAAGGTCGTGCTGCTTTGCTCAATGCGGCTTCTGTCTATTTCCATTTTTCGAAGAGTCTCCTCATAAATGAGGTTTAATCCGCTACCACTGTCCATGAGCACTTTAGTAAGCCGGAAGCCGTTCACAATTGGACTAAGGACCAAGGCGGCTGGTGCTCGGGCTGTTCGGAATTTAGGTTCGTCACTGGCATTGAAGGTGATAGCTGTATCGCTCCATGGATTTATTGCTGCTACTTAGCAGACATCGGCAAGGCTGCGGAGTGCTCGCTTACGCCTATTATTTGAGGCGAAGGTCTCGAAGACTGTCAATACTGTATTGTTGTTCTCCATGGGATGGTGCTCTGCGGTATTGTTGATGAGGATATCCTCACCGCTCTTGGCCACCTGTCGGAGTACCCAACATGCTCTAAGGCTGTGTGTTGGTATGGTATCCGCTGTACTGTGAATTTTGCATGGCCGTTGAGCCATCCCTCCAATACAGTTCCACGCTCTGTAGTGGGCTTTTGTTTTTTTGTAATTGGATCGGGTGACTTATGAGAGTACACCCTTTTAATTCGTACGGGGGGTTTAGTGAGAGCCGGAGGATCCCAGAATTTTTTTTGGGTTTTCCAGGCGGTTTCCATGGCACAGTACTTCTATACTATGGTCGCCAAGTCAGCGAAGTGTGCTATGTCACGGCGACTTATGGCGTTGAGGATTCCCTTGTCCGTGCAATTTTTGCAAAAGAATGAAATTGCGTCTTCCTCGCGACAGTCCTTGACCTTGCTCATTACAAGGAAGAATCTGACCCAATAGTGATGTACTGTCTCTTGGGGCTCTTGTCTAATCTAGGAAAGATCACTTATATCTGGGTGGGTGGGTAGATTTACGTCCGAACCCTGACCCGATCTGAGACCCAGGAGCGGCGGAGTTTCCGATCTTGAAAGTTCGGGCTCCGGTGCGTTGCTCAATAGGTCTGGCCCGCTGTCTGACTCTAGGTTCAGAGCTTGGGCCATGTCCTCCCGTAAACGGGTATCCGGCTTAGAGAGCTCGGGAATCCGGACATAGATTGACCTCAAGATAGAAGAATCACTGTGTTGCTCCTCCACCACCGCTATCTGATGGGTGACCGACGGAGAGTTAATCTCCCTTTGGTCGGGTTTAAGCCCGATCCGATCATAGTCCGTAGCGACTCCCAAGGCGGCGATGCGATCCAAGAGCTCGTTCAAAGAAGAGAGCTCCATTGGATCCATCTGCTCGGCGAATTCCGAGCCGACGTGGAGACTGTTTTTGATGACCCGAGAAGTCATCGTCGGCGCAGCGGCCGAACGGGTGGTCATGACGATGCCGCCTAGTCGGAGAGTTTGGCCTACAGCCAGGGCTCCCCCAGAGGTGATGTTGTCCTTGACAACGAGACGAGCCATCCAGCCTTACGGTGATGGCACAGTGGAACTCTCAATGAAAGCACCAATGTCGGTGTCAAAACCGGCGGATCTCGGGTAGGGGGTCCCGAATTGTGTGTCTAAGGCGGATGGTAACAGGAGGCGGGGGACACGATGTTTACCCAGGTTCGGGCCCTCTCGATGGAGGTAATACCCTACTTCCTGCTTGATTGATCTTGATGATATGAGTATTACAAGAGTTGATCTACCACGAGATCGTAGAGGCTAAACCCTAGAAGCTAGCCTATGGTATGATTGTTGTTGTCCTACGGACTAAACCCTCCGGTTTATATAGACACCGGAGGGGGCTAGGGTTACATAGAGTCGGTTACAAGGGAGGAGATATACATATCCGTACTGCCAAGCTTGCCTTCCAAGCTAAGGAGAGTCCCATCCGGACACGGGACAAAGTCTTCAATCTTGTATCTTCATAGTCCAACAGTCCGGCTAAAGGATATAGCCCGGCTGTCCGAGGACCCCCTAATCCAGGATTCCCTCAATAGGGGCTTATAGATTCGCCTCCCAACCTTTTACCTCAAGGGTAATGTCAACAATAATAGTTCATGATGCCTTACATCCAATTGGATATATATATCAGAATCTTTCCAACACAATGGGCTTGCCAAAGGATAAAATGTAAAAAGAAAAGGTGAAAAATCACCATGACTCTTGCATAAGGGTAAGAGATAAAAGTAAAAGATAGGCCCTTCGCAGAGGGAAGCAGAGGTTGCCATGCGCTTTCAGGGTTGGATGCACAAAATCTTAATGCCAAAGAAAGTCACTTTATATTGCCACTTGTGATATGGACCTATATTATGCAGTCCGTCGCTTTTATTTCTTCCACATCACAAGATCGTATAAAGCTTATTTCCTCCACACCAATCAATCATACATATTTAGAGAGTAATTTTTATAGGTAGATATGGTGGACTCTCATGGCAACTTACTTGAAGGATCTTACTCAATCCATAGGTAGATATGGTGGACTCTCATGGCAAAAATGGTTTTAAGTGTATTTGGAAGCACAAGTAGTATCTCTACTTGGTGCAAAGAATTTGGCTAGCATGAGGGGGAAAGGCAAGCTCAACGTGTTGGGCGATCCATGACAATATACTTTATTTCAGATATAAGAAAACGTAACCCATTACGTTGTCTTCCTTGTCCAACATCAACCTTTTAGCATGTCATATTTTAATGAGTGCTCACAATTACAAAAGATGTCCAAGATAGTATATTTATATGTGAAATCCCTCTCCCTTCAATATTCTTTCATGAATTGTTCAAGTGACCAATTCAACAAGTTTACTACCTGTACTTATTATGTGTGAAGTCATTACTCCCCATATTATAAGCATATGAAACATATATAGATTCAGATTTATGACATTCAATTTATTCAACCATTTACTCATAGGATATACGTGAAGCATATGAGTAAATGACAAACTACTCCAAAAGATATGAGTCAATAACACCGAGTAGTCAAATAATTAACTAGCCATGGGAGGATACTTTTTCATTCAATATTTCAGATCCAATGATTTTATTCAAACAGCAAGTAAAATTGAAAATACGCTCCTAGCAAAACACATATCATGTGATGAATAAAAATATAGCTCCGAGTAAGGTATACCGATAGTTTTGAAGACGAAAGAGGGGATGCCTTCCGGGGCATCCCCAAGCTTAGGTACTTGAGTCTTCCTTGAGTATTACCTTGGGGTGCCTTGGGAATCCCCAAGCTTAGGGTCTTCCCACTCCTTATTCTCCTCATATCGATATCTCACCCAAAGCTTGAAAACTTCAATCACACAAAACTTAACCAAACTTCGTGAGATAGGTTAGTATGATAAAGAGTAAACCATTCACTTGGTACTGTTAAGGACAAGTTTCATAATTGTTCTCACACAAGGCCTACTGTACCATATCATTTCTACAATTTATATTGAGAAATATAAGTCATAGAAACTAGAAAACAAGCAAACTATGCAATGAAAACAGAATCTGTCAGAAACAAAACAGTCTGTAATGATATGAACATAAACCATACTTCTGCTACTCCAAAAATTATGAAATAAATTGGTGGACGTGAGGAATTTGTCTATTAATCTTCTGCAAAAAGAATCAACAAAAAAACACTCTTCTGTAAAAAATGACAGCTAATCTCGTGAGCACAAAGTTTCAGTTTTTTACAGCAAGATCACATTGACTTTCTCCCAAGTCTTCCCAAAGGTCTTACTTGGCACTTTATTGAAACAAAAGCTATAAAACATGATTACTACAGTAGATTAATCATGTAAACACACAAAAACAGTAAGTGTAAATATTGGGTTGTCTCCCAACAAGCGCTTTTCTTTAATGCCTTTTAGCTAGGCATGATGATTTCAATGATGCTCACATAATAGACAAGAATTGAAACACAAAGAGAGCACCTTGAAGAATATGAGTAGCACATTTAATTCTAACTCACTTCCTATGCCTAGGGATTTTGTGAGCACACAACTTATGGGAACAAGAATCAACTAGCATAGGAAGGCAAAACAAGTATAACTTCAAAACTTTAAGCACATAGAGAGGAAACTTGATATTATTGCAACTCCTACAAGCATGTATTCCTCCCTCATAATAATTTTCAGTAGCATCATGGATAGCAACTTTGTTCTCATACTCCATTGGAACCTCTTCAAAAATAGTGGAATCATTACTAGCTAAAAAGTTGACACTCTTCCAAATCCACTTTCATAAGTATCACACTAAGATTCAACACCCTCCAAAATAGTGGGATCACTAATTCCTAAAGTTGACCCTCTTCCAAACCCACTTTAAATGATAGTATTATTCATACTCCAAAAGATATAAGTGAAGTTCATGGAGCATTCTACAATTAATATAGACTAACCAAGCTCAAAATGTATAAGTGAAGCACACCAAGCATTCTATAAAACCATACTCAAAAGATTTAAGTGAAGCACAAAGAGCAATTCTATAAGATCATTCTTAAAAGATATAAGTGAAGCACATGAAGTATTCTATAAATTTATGAAGGGACATCTCACACTAGCATGGTTCTTGAAGAAAAAGAAAAACACAAAGGACACAAATCATGTGAACAAAACAAAAACCGAGGTATACTGATAATTGTTGAAGAAGAAAGATGGGATGCCAACCGGGGCATCCCCAAGCTTAGATGCTTGAGTAACCTTTGAAATATTTACTTGGGGTGCCTTGGGCATCCCCAAGATTGAACTTTTTCCTCTCTTTATTCTTCTCACATCGGTAACTCCTCGTTCTTCGAACACTTCATCCACAAAAACTTAACAAAAACTTTGTGAGATCCGTTAGTATAACAAAGCAAATCACTGCTATAAGTGCATATTTTGTTTTTTCATTATATCTACTGTAATATAACTTTTCCATGGCTTAATCCACTGATAGAAATCGATAGTTTCATCAAAACAAGCAAGCAATGCATCAAAACCAGAATCTGTCTTAAACAGGACAGTCTGTAGTAATCTGGAAGTTTGGTAAACTTCTGTAACTCCTAAAATTATGAACTAAATTTGAAAATTTGAACAATTTGTACAGAAGTAATTTGCAAAACGTTTCAGACCAATTTGACTTTCCAGTAAAAAATGTAAAATCATGCACTACAGCCAAAGTTTCTGTTTTTGTTCTACACATAGCAAACAAGCAATCTAATCATCCTAAAATCAAAGCTTGGCACATTATTTTTATAATACAATGGATATATACAAGGGGATAATTATTTACAGAGGAACTTCCATGAAAAATTCTACATTGTTGCCGTGAGCACGAACACAAGTGCTCAAGGTCGACCCTCACTTCTTCAATGCATAACTTTCCAATCACTTCTCTTTTTGAAAAACTTTTTAGGAATGAGAGGCAAGTAATTTTTTTTTGTATTTTCATTCTTTTAAAGAAAATTATGTTTCACCCACAACTAAATAGAAACAAAAAGGAAAAACAAAATCTACTTAGTGAAGAAAGCAAACAACCACACACGAGAATATCAACCCCACGCTATTGCTCCCCGGCAACGGCGCCAGAAAAGAGCTTGATAATCCCCAAGTGCAGGTAATCATCGTAGCAATTTCCAAAGATGGAAGTGATAAGTATGGAGTGTCGAACCCACAAGGAGCTAAAGGTAAGATCAATATTCGCTCAAGCCCTATCTGCCACTGATACGACTCTACGTACACCGAACGTTTGCTTCCAACTAGAAACGAGAAATAAAACTACGTTGTGGGTATGAAGTGGATAACTTTGTATGATATCGGAGAGCTAAAATATAAAAGTAGGTGCTGTTATCATAAAGTTAGAATATATTACTAAATATTATAAATAGCGAGTGTGGAATAATGATGGATCGGTGTGCAGAATTGTCCTAGGCAACTGTTAACAAGACCGATAGTCGTGATTGCAATTTCAAATGAGGGAGAGGCATAAGCTAACATACTTTCTCTACTTGGATCATATGCACTTATGATTGGAACTCTAGCAAGCATCCGCAACTACTAAAGATCATTAAGGTAAAACCCAACCATAGCATTAAAGCATCAAGTCCTCTTTATTCCCATACGCAACAATCCCTCTTACTCGGGTTTGTGTTTCAGTCACTCACCAACCCACTATAAGCGAATCATGAACGTATTGCAACACCCTAGAGCGGGAATCCCTCATGCTTGCGCGACACGGAGGGCACCATAGGACAGCACCAAAATAAAACGTACAACTCATACCAATCTAGACCATCAATCAACCCAAAGACAAAAGATATCTACTCAAAACATCATAGGATGGCAACACATCATTGGACCATAATATGTGGCATAAAGCACCATGTTCAAGTAGGGATTACAGCGGGGTGCGGGAGAGTGGACCGCGTAAAATAGATGAGGATCGTGATGATGATGGTGATGTTGATGAAGACGATCACCGTGGTGATGATTCCCCTCCCGATGGCACTCCGGTGCCACCAAGAGAGAGGAGGAGAGATTCTCCCCCTTGTGCTTCCTCCTCCATGGCCTCCACCGTCTGGTCCTTGGCCTTCATGGTGATGATGGCCCCTCCGGGATACTCCTCCATGGCCACCGGTTATGATGGCCCCCTTCGGCAGGGTGCCAGAGAGGGCCTAGATTGACTCCTCGTGGCTACAGAGGCTTGCGGCGGCGGAACTTCCGATCTAGGTTTTTTCTGGAAGTTTGTGTATATATGAGAGGTGTTGGCGTTGATTTCACGGAAGGGGGGTTTCCGGGCTGTCCACGAGGCAGGGCGGCGCGCCCTAGGGGGGTGGGCGCATCCCCCACCCTCGTGGACAGCCCGGGACTCTTCTGGCCTACCTCCGGTACTCCGTGGGCTTCTTCTGGTCCAAAAATGATCTCTGTAAAGTTGCACGTCAATTGGACTCCGTTTGGTTTTCCTTTTCTGCAATACTCTAAAACAAGGAGAAAACAGAAACTGGCACTGGGCTCTAGGTTAATAGGTTAGTCCCAAAAATCATATAAAAGTGTATAATAAAGCCCATTAAACATCCAAGATAGATAATATAGCAGCATGAATACTTCATAAATTATAGATACGTTGGAGACGTATCAGTGATCATGACGGTGCTTTGGAGATGGAGATCAAAGGCACAAGATGATGATGGCCATATCATATCACTTATATTGATTGAATGTGATGTTTATCTTTTATGCATCTTATTCTGCTTTGATTGACGGTAGCATTATAAGATGATCTCTCACTAAATTTCAAGGTACAAGTGTTCTTCCTGAGTATGCACCGTTCCCAAAGTTCGTCGTGCCGAGACACCACATGATGAATGGGTGTGATAAGCTCTACGTTCATATACAACGGGTGCAAGCCAGTTTTGCACACGCAGAGTACTCGGGTTAAACTTGACGAGCCTAGCATATGGAAATATGGCCTCGGAACACTGAGACCGAAAGGTCGAGTGTGAATCATATAGTAGATATGATCAACATAGTGATGTTCAACATTTAAAACTACTCCATCTCACGTGATGATCGGACATGGTTTAGTTGATATGGATCACGTGATCACTTAGATGATTAGAGGGATGTCTATCTAAGTGGGAGTTCTTAAGTAATTTGATTAATTGAACTTTAATTTATCATGAACTTAGTACCTGATAGTATTTTGCATGTCTATGTTGTTGTAGATAGATGGCTCGTGCTGTTGTTCCGTTGAATTTTAATGCATTCCTTGAGAAAGCAAAGTTGAAAGATGATGGTAGCAATTACACGGACTGGGTCCGTAACTTGAGGATTATCCTCATTGCTGCACAGAAGAATTACGTCCTGGAAGCAACGCTGGGTGCCAAGCCCGCTGCAGGAGCAACACCAGATGTTATGAACGTCTGGCAGAGCAAAGCTGATGACTACTCGATAGTTCAGTGTGCCATGCTTTACGGCTTAGAACCGGGACTTCAATGACATTTTGAACGTCATGGAGCATATGAGATATTCCAGGAGTTGAAGTTAATACTTCAAGCAAATGCCCGGATTGAGAGATATGAAGTCTCCAATAAGTTCTACAGCTGCAAGATGGAGGAGAATAGTTCTGTCAGTGAACATATACTCAGAATGTCTGGGTATAACAATCACTTGATTCAACTGGGAGTTAATCTTCCGGATGATAGTGTCATTGACAGAATTCTTCAATCACCGCCACCAAGCTACAAAAGCTTCGTGATGAACTATAACATGCAAGGGATGGATAAGACTATTCCCGAGCTCTTCGCAATGCTAAAGGTTGTGGAGGTAGAAATCAAGAAGGAGCATCAAGTGTTGATGGTCAATAAGACCACCAGTTTCAAGAAAAAGGGTAAAGGGAAGAAGAAGGGGAACTTCAAGAAGAACGACAAACAAGTTGCTGCTCAGGAGAAGAAACCCAAGTCTGGACCTAAGCCTGAGACTGAGTGCTTCTACTGCAAAGGGACTGGCCACTGGAAGCGGAACTGCCCCAAGTATTTGGCGGATAAGAAGGATGGCAAGATGAGCAAAGGTATATGTGATATACATGTTATTGATGTGTACCTTACTAAAGCTCGCAGTAGCACCTGGGTATTTGATACTGGTTCTGTTGCTAATATTTGCAACTCGAAACAGGGCTACGGATTAAGCGAAGATTGGCTAAGGTCGAGGTGACGATGCGCGTGGGAAATGGTTCCAAAGTCGATGTGATCGCCGTCGGTACGCTACCTCTACATCTACCTTCGGGATTAGTTTTAGACCTAAATAATTGTTATTTGGTGCCAGCGTTGAGCATGAACATTATATCTGGATCTTGTTTGATGCGAGACGGTTATTCATTTAAATCCGAGAATAATGGTTGTTCTATTTATATGAGTAATATCTTTTATGGTCATGCACCCTTAAAGAGTGGTCTATTTTTGATGAATCTCGATAGTAGTGATACACATATTAATAATATTGAAGCCAAAAGATGCAGAGTTGATAATGATAGTGCAACTTATTTGTGGCACTGCCGTTTGGGTCATATTGGTGTAAAGCGCATGAAGAAACTCCATTCTGATGGACTTTTGGAATCACTCAATTATGAATCACTTGGTACTTGCGAACCATGCCTCATGGGCAAGCTGACTAAAACGCCGTTCTCCGAAA
The DNA here is from genome assembly GCF_018294505.1 of Triticum aestivum. Classification (NCBI taxonomy): domain Eukaryota; kingdom Viridiplantae; phylum Streptophyta; class Magnoliopsida; order Poales; family Poaceae; genus Triticum; species Triticum aestivum. The sequence continues at coordinate 487,671,854 of NC_057808.1, forward strand.
CAATGGAGCGAGCAACAGACTTGTTGGAAATCATACATACTGATGTATGTGGTCTGATGAATATTGAGGCTCGCGGCGGGTATCGTTATTTTCTCACCTTCACAGATGATTTAAGCAGATATGGGTATATCTACTTAATGAAACATAAGTCTGAAACATTTGAAAAGTTCAAAGAATTTCAGAGTGAAGTAGAAAATCATCGTAACAAGAAAATAAAGTTTCTACGATCTGATCGTGGAGGAGAATATTTGAGTTACAAGTTTGGTCTTCATTTGAAACAGTGCGGAATAGTTTCGCAACTCACGCCACCTGGAACACCACAACGTAATGGTGTGTCCGAACGTCGTAATCGTACTTTAATAGATATGGTGCGATCTATGATGTCTCTTACTGATTTACCGCTATCATTTTGGGGTTATTCTTTAGAGATGGCTGCATTCACGTTAAATAGGGCACCATCTAAATCCATTGAGACGACGCCTTATGAGCTGTGGTTTGGCAAGAAACCAAAGTTGTTGTTTCTTAAAGTTTGGGGCTGCGATGCTTAAAAAAATTCAACCTGATAAGCTCGAACCCAAATCAGAAAAATGTGTCTTCATAGGATACCCAAAGGATACTGTTGGGTACACCTTCTATCACAGATCCGAAGGCAAGACATTCATTGCTAAGAATGGATTCTTTCTAGAGAAGGAGTTTCTCTCGAAAGAAGTGAGTGGGAGGAAAGTAGAACTTGATGAGGTAACCATACCTGCTCCCTTATTGGAAAGTAGTTCATCACAGAAACCAGTTCGTGTGATACCTACACCAATTAGTGAGGAAGCTAATGATGATGATCATGAAACTTCAGATCAAGTTACTACCGAACCTCGTAGGTCAACCAGAGTAAGATCCGCACCAGAGTGGTACGGTAATCCTGTTCTGGAAGTCATGTTACTTGACCATGGTGAGCCTACAAACAATGAAGAAGCGATGGTGAGCCCAGATTCCGCAAAATGGCTTGAGGCCATGAAATCTGAGATGGGTGAGGGAGTCCTGGATTAGGGGGTCCTCGGAGAGCCGGACTATATACCTTGGCCAGACTTTGGGACTATGAAGATACAAGATTGAAGACTTCGCCCATGTCCGGATGGGACTCTCCTTGGCGTGGAAGGCAAGCTTGGCAATACGGATATGTAGATCTCCTCCCTTGTAACCAACTCTGTGTAACCCTAGCCCCCTCCGGTGTCTATATAAACCGGAGGGTTTAGTCTGTAGGACAACAACAATCATACCATAGGCTAGCTTCTAGGGTTTAGCCTGTACGATCTCGTGGTAGATTAACTCTTGTAATACTCATATCATCAAGATCAATCAAGCAGAAAGTAGGGTATTACCTCCATCGAGAGGGCCCGAACCTGGGTAAACATCGTGTCCCCCGCCTCCTGTTACCATCCGCCTTAGACGCATAGTTCAGGACCCCCTACCCGAGATCCGCTGGTTTTGACACCGACATTGGTGCTTTCATTGAGAGTTCCACTGTGCCATCACCGTAAGGCTTGATGGCTCCTTCGATGATTGGCAATGATGCGATCCAGGGTGAGGCTTTCCTCCCCGGACAGATCTTCGTATTCGGCGGCTTCGTACTGCGGGCCAACTCGCTTGGCCATCTGGAGCAGATCGAGAGCTACGCCCCTGGCCATCAGGTCAGGTTTGGAAGCTTGAACTACACTGCCAACATCCGTGGAGACTTGATCTTCGACGGATTCGAGCCCATGTCAGGAGCGCCGCACAGTCACGACGAGCACGACTTGGCTCTGCCGTCGAACAGTGTTCGGGAGATCGCCCCTGCAACTACTCCGGCCCTCGACCTGGAACAAATTGCGCCATCTGAGGACGGGTGGATGGACCCCGCCACGGAGGCCGCATACTGAGTGGCGATAGAGCCGAATACTGGCTTCACCTTTACAAGACCCGTGTTGCCGAACCGCTGGATTCGTCCCCGGCCATGGGCTCCGAGCCTCTTGCGTTCGTGCCTAACGAATCTGATTGGGCACCGATCATGGAGTTTTCCTCCGCGGATATCTTCCAGCACTCGCCCTTTGGCGACGTGCTAAACTCGTTAAGGTCTCTTTCTCTGTCAGGAGACCCTTGGCCGAACTATGTTCGGCTAGAATGGGATGCGGACGACGAAGAAATTCGCTCCCCACCCACCACCCACTTAGTAGCCACTGTCGATGATCTAACCGACATGCTCGACTTCGGCTCCGAAGACATCCACGGTATGGACGACGATCCAGGAGACGAACAAGAACCACCGCCCACAGGGCGCTGGACTGCCACCTCATCGTATGACATATACATGGTGGACACCCCCAAAGAAGGGGAGGGTGATAAGACAACGAGGATAATCCCTCCAAGAAGCAATCCAAGCACCGACGTCAGCGGGGCCGCTCTAAGAGCATCTCCACTAGGCCCCCCAACAGCCCCCCCAGGAGGCCTTTTTCATCGTCGGCGCAGGTTTTTTCTCCCAGTAATGCCCCCAGAAGCTGAAAAAGCGCCGGATTTCGTCAAAGTTACGGCCGGCAGTCCCGACCCAAACCCACAAAGTTGGGGTGCAGCTGAGGGCGCCGGCGCTCTATTTTGCATGCATCGGCCCACTTGCCAGCCCCTCTCTCTCTCTCCTCTCCTTTCTCTCTTTTCTTTCTTCTCTCTCCTCGCATGCATCGGCCCACCACCTACCACACACACCTAGAGCGGGGAGGGGCTCGTGCGGCCGTGGCAGAGCACGGTCGGGGCGGGGCTCGCGCTCACGCGGCCATGGTGGAGCACGGCCGGGGCAGAGCATGTCCGGAGGAGGGGGAGCGGGACGACGGCTTCCTGAAGGTGCTGCGGGCGCTGCGCGACGCTGCGCGGAGTGTCGAGGTCGGGCACTCCTCGCGCTCGAGGCCGCCGCGGGCACTCCTCGCGGCCTGGCACTCCTTGCGCTCGAGGCCGACGCGCTCCTCGCGCTCGAGGCCGCCGCTCACGACCTGCTTGCCGGCTACCCCAAGCTGCACCCGCTCTGCCGCCTACTCGCCACGGTCAGGGCCCTCTCCTGGTGCGCCTCCGAGGAGGCGGCCGGAGGCGGGGAGGTTGGGGGATTGCGGGCCCGGTGCCGGCGGTGTAAGGCGGGGCGGGGGATCGCGCGCGCGGCCGGGGCCGTCGCGGCGGAGTTTCAGGCGTGGGCGAACCACGAGCTCGCCGCGCGCCTTGTGGTCACGCTGAGGGAGCAGGACGACGCCCGGGCGCGCGTGCGGCTGGCCGAGCTGGAGGCGCGGCTGCTGGGCGCGGGGGCGGGGGCGCCGTGCGTGCGCCGCGATGCAGCCGTGCGGCGTGGCCCGTGAAGAGCACGCAGTCTGCGCGGCGCAGGGAGGACGTCGGCAGCGGCGCCGGGGGCCCCGCCGAGCTGGAGCAGCGCGTCGCCAGTGGCGGAAGACGAAGACGCGGCCGAGGGAGTCGCCCGGTCGGCTGGGGTCGTCGCCGACGAGCTCGAGCTCGCGTGGCCCGGCAGTGCCCACAACATGTTTGTTGTAATGACAAAGCAAAAAAGAAAAAATAAAACACAACCTGGGGGGCACAACGGCTGGAAAATTTTTGCACCCAAACGCAAAGTTAGCGCCGGGGCCTCCCCAGGAGGCCGAAAAAACGCCTCCTGGGTGCACAACGGCTGGAGATGCTCTAAGTCTCGCCATAGAAAAAGCAGTGATACTGGCACAAGACACAATAATGCTCCGGATAGTGCCAAAGGCAACGATAATCCCCTCCAGCCAGACCTCGAGCAGGAGGATGAACAAGCTAGCCCTCCGGAACAGGCAGCAGACGGAGAATCAGAGGACGACAATTATATGCCTCTCTCCGAAGACGAGGTGAGCCTCGGCAACGAAGAATTTATCGTGCATGAGGATCCCGTCGAGCAGGAGCGCTTCAAGCGCCGGCTTATAGCCACAACAAATAGCCTGAAGAAAAAGCAACAACAGCTTCGAGCTGATCAAGATCTGCTACCAGATAGATGGACTGAAGTCCTGGCGGCAGAGGAATACGAACTCGAGCGCCCAACCAAGAGTTACCCAAAGCGCAGGTTGCTACCCCAACTCGAGGAGGAAGCATTGAAACCTGCGTCAGCAGCATATGATGTGGCGGATATGCCACCTCGTGGCCGAGACAGAGAGGCATATCAGCCCGAAGTCTAGCCCGCACCCCGCCGCCATTCAAACAAAAATACCAAGCCCGGGGCAACATGCAGGACCTGTGAGACGTATTGGAAAACAAAGCAAAACATGCAAGATCGATCTACGGATCACGGGGGCGCGCCCCAACGCTGGACGATTACCGTCACGCCGGCTATACTAAAAGCAAGTCCGGCCGGGCCGAATACAGCAGACAAGACTCGTATGAACTGCGTCGTGACATAGCCCGGCACAGAGGCGCCGCACACCCCCTATGCTTCACTGATGAAGTAATGGATCATGAATTCCCAAAAGGGTTTAAACCCGTGAACATTGAATCATATGACGGTACCACAGACCCCGCGGTATGGATAGAAGATTTCTTCCTCCACATTCACATGGCCCGCGGGGACGATTTACATGCCATCAACTACCTCCTGCTAAAAATCAAAGGACCGGCTCGGCATTGGCTGAATAGCTTACCGGCAAACTCTATTGGAAGTTGGGAGAACCTGGTAGATGCATTCCTGGACAATTTCTAGGGCACTTATGTGCGACCGCCGGATGTTGACGATTTACGTCATATAACTCAGCAGCCAGGGGAATCGGCCAGGAAATTCTAGACCCGGTTCCTAACCAAGAAGAACCAAATTGTTGACTGTCCGTATGCAGAGGCCTTAGCGGCATTTAAGCATAACATCCGTGACGAGTGGCTCGCCCGGCACCTCGGTCAAGAGTAGCCAAAATCCATCGCAGCCCTCACAACACTAATGACCCGCTTTTGTGCGGGCGAAGATAGCTGGTTGGCTCGTAGTAACAACACAGCAAGCAAACCCGGGTCATCAGAGGCCAGGGATAGCAACGGCAAACCACGACGCAACAAACACAAGGGTCACAAATATGGTGAAAACGCTGAAGACACGGCAGTTAATGTTGGGTTCAGGGGCCCAAAGTCTGGTTAGCGGAAAGGGCCAATCAAAAATAACAATTCGGGTCCATCCAGTCTAGACCGCATACTCGATCGCCAATGCCAAATTCATGGCACCCCAGGAACGCCAGCCACCCATACCAACAAAGAATGCTGGGTCTTCAAACAAGCTGGCAGGGCAGGCGCCAAAAACGAAAAAGGGGGGTCTCAAAGCGGTGATGGCGACGAAGAGCCCAGATCACCGAACACAGGAGGGCAAAAGAAATTTCCCCCGCATATTCAATCGGTGAATGTGGTAAACACCACCAAAATTCCCAACTCGGACCGGATATACACCCTTAGGGATGTCGACTTAACGGAACTAGTCGTCCCACAATATAAACTAGGGCCGGTCACCTTCAACTGCATGGATCGTCCGGTTAACACCAATTAGGGCAATCCAGCCGCACTAGTCCTCGACCCAATAATTAACGGGTTCTACCTCACACGAGTCCTTATGGACAGAGGCAGCAGCCTAAATCTGCTTTACCAGGACACAGTGTGCAAGATGGGCATCGATCATTCGGTGATCAAACCCACTACAGCCACTTTCAGAGGCATTATACCAGGTGCGGAAGCCAGCTGTACAGGCTCCATTACCCTTGAAGTAGTCTTCGGATCACCAGACAATTACAGTACCTAAGAGTTAGTCTTCGAAATCGTCCATTTCCGCAGTGATTATCAGGCACTGCTCGGACGAACCGCGTTCACTCGATTCAACGCGGTGCCACATTATGCCTACCGTAAGCTCAAGATGCCCGGTCCACGCGGCGTCATCACGGTTAATGGCAAGGCCGAACCTTCCCTCGGTACCAACAATTACACCACTGCCTTAACAGCAGAAGCAACCAGCAGCAACTTGCAGCCGAACCTCGAGTCGACGTCCATGCTCCCGGACACCATTAAGGGACTCCGAACTACTTCACGGAAGGATAGCCCGGCTCGTCCAGAGCTCAATTAAACGCCCCGGCCTAGGCCAGGACAGGCCGCACTCAGCGGCTCAACCGCTCTCCGGCACGCAAACATTTCTTACATTCCCTTCGCTGGTTCACCTTTGCACTGACTAGGACGGGCGATGCAGAGGCAGCTCGAACGCGCAAGGGAATCCTTAGACATTCCCCGCAATGACCATCCGGCTATATTACGGATCTGCACTCAGCTTCTTCCCCCCTGGTGTCAGCAGGTTTCGCAAATCATATTCCTTTTTTATCACATTACCTGTACTCATACGCATAGACGTACTATTCAAATACAACATGTGGATTTATATGACGCTTACCTACTGTTATTTCTTGTTGAAATTATTTTGTCAAAGTGGCATCCGTACACAGCGATATGCCTTAAAATATGCCAGGGGCTTCGTTTTACCCATAACACGGCAATAAAGTCCGAACACCTTCATGGAAGTTTGGCACCCCGAACTTATAGCATTATATGCATCAGCTCCGAAGCATGTCTTGGGTCAAAAGTTGGGTTTGCCCGGCTCCCATGTTTTGGTACCTTACGTTCCGCTATATCGGCTAAGGTAGCACTGGGAGAACTACTGCGATTGTGTCCCGGTTCTTCCAGACGAGCACCTCAGTAGAGAAAGCCGAAAACTGACTGTCATGATACGGCGAGAGCTGGTCTGCTGTTCGAGAGGTCATAAAATCTTTAAGGATTTCTCCCGCATAATGCCATAACCAATGCAGCGTGCGATGGATCGGTTTTTTCTCCGATCAGGTGCTTATAGAGGCCCTAGTACGGTATTCCGAACACCAGGGGCTGCGCCCACCATACTAAAGATCCTATGGCTAAGTGAGAGTGATAAAGCCCTATAGTCCGATTGCCTGGTTCGTTGTGCTGAGCACCTCCTTCGAAGGACCCAAAACTGGGATAAAGAGTGCTGAGGTTTATCCCGAACACCCCCGTACTTCTTATGTGGGGGCAGAAGCCGACGACTGGCCAACTCTCAGGTTTAACATATAAAACGGCCGCACAGGAGGGTAAACTTTTATATAACAGGCAGTAAATAATATAATTGACCTTGTTTAAACATTACAAAGGACAACATGATTTGCATTCATGGAATATAAAGTCCTTGGTGCATAGCTCTGCGGCAAGGTAGGATCCTTTCAGGACACTCTCATAATATAACTCGGGCTTGCAGTGCTCCTTCCCCTCCGGCGGTCCTTCGGTCATCAGCTTTCCAGCATCCAGCTTCCCACAGTGCACCTTTGCGCGAGCGAAGGCCATTCGTGCACCCTCTATACAGACCGACCGCTTGATGACGTCAAGTCGAGGACAGGCACTAACAAGCCGCTTCACGAGCCCGAAGTAGCTAGTTGGGATCGGCTCAGCAGGCCATAGCCGGATAATAAAATCCTTCATGGCTAGATCCGCCGCCTTCTGCAGTTCGATCAGCTATTTCAGTTGATCGGCAAAGGGCACCGGATAATTCGGTGCCAAATACTGCGACCAGAAGAGCTTATCCGCAGTATCCCTTCCTTCGGCTCGGTGGAATTGGGCGGCATCCGATATGCTGTGGGGCAGCTCCGCAAATACCCCTGGAGAAATCCGAATTCAAACTTAGCAAAATAATTTTCTGCTCAAATACTTGCTTTACATGGCAAAAGCCTTACCCGCCGCGATCTTCCTCGCCTCTTGGACCTCCTGCAGGGCACTTCGGGTTCCCCCCGGGCATCGCTCGTGGCCTGATGAGCCTTGGTGAGTTCGGATTCTTTCTCCGTTAAACTCTGCTCCAGGGTCTCGCATATCTTCACGGCCTCTTGAAGCTCCCACTCAGCTTCAATAACACTGGCCTCGTGCTTCTCACGAAGAACCCGCTCTGCGGCTCCCTTTTCCTCGGCCTTGGCCACAGCCTTCTTAAGAGCCTCGACTTCTGTCATCATCCCTAGAGAAAATCAGGGAACATATTATATAACACTGGAAATTTGATCGCACTAAATGTCAACAAGACTTGCGCATACCCTGTTTATCCCCCAACTGCATTTTCAAATGGCCAAGTTCTTCTTTGGCCTGCTCCAGACTTTGATTCAGTCCGGAGATTTCCGCAGTATGGGAGGCAGCAGCCGTTACAGACGCTTGCTTATAACATAAGAGAAATAAATGTCATTCAATGAGTCTTCCTGCGAACATATATTTGATCCTCTGTCTGGTTTCTTCTTTCACCGAACAGTGTATCAGGGGCTACTATCCATACTATGACACTCTTCGAAAAACATACCTCAAAACCTTTTATAAGGCTGATACAAGCTGCATTCAGTCCGCTCTCAGCAGACTGAATCTTCTCAATTACCGCACCCATAAGGGCACGGTGTCCATCGACGATGGAGGCGCTCTACAGCGCCACCAACAAAGCATCCGACACCTCTGGATGGACATAGGTTGCCGGTATGCCCCCTCCAGCTGGGAGAGGCCACCTGCCGGATTCTGGAGCCGTATTGGTCTCCGGAACTGCACCCAGCTGGGAGCCGAATTCAAGATGTCCGCCACCATTAGCTCCCGTGGGAATTTTCTCCCCCATGTGTTCGGCCCCTGAAGTTTGACTTCCAGGCGCCGCCTTCACGGTCTTTTCCTCTCCTCCTTGGCCGGGGTCCCTCTGGGACGAAGCCTTGGTGCTATGCACCTGCTTCGAGGAAGGGGCCTTTGGGGGCGTCCCGCTCTCCATAGCATCCGAGCTCAACGGATCCTTTGATGAGGATTGTTTGGTACGGGACCTAGCCGGACTACAAATAATATGGCTTAGGTTAAAATACTATACCATGATGAGTCTGGACGCATAAACGTACTCGAATTTTATGTACTTACGAGTTCACGAGGGGCTGGGCCCTGGGATCCCACGCCGGGCCGCTGTCGGTGGCGGCAGTGGACTCCTCCGGAAGAGGAGCCTTTCCCCTTTTGGGCGGCTCGGCCTCCAAGCACTACAAAAAAATACACTTCAGTGATGATACGTGTTTGTCACAGTAGGTCGCGTTTTTTGTCATGCATGTACATCCATGACAAATTTATGACAGAATCAAGATAGTCACACATGTGCTGTCGTAGAAGTGTTCCATGACATTACCAAAATTATCATCACGGAAGTTTCCACTTCCATGACGATAAATCGCGCGTCACAGAAGTGCTTTCGTCAAGGGTGACCGACACGTGGCATCCACCGTAACGGAACACCGTTAAGCTATCAGGTCGGGTTTTGGATCCGATAACCAGTTAACAGCCCCGACCAATGGGGATTTTCCACGTGTAAAATCATCATTGGCTGGAGGAGACACGTGTCAGGTCCGCGTTGGCACAGGTGTAACTCATCCAATGGGCGAGACGCGCCTATGATATGTTGACACGTGGACCAGCCCATCAAGTTTAAATGGGCCAGTCCAACTAAAGGCCCACAAGATTTTGCGGACCATCATGGGCCGGCCCAGCTAAAGGCCCACGAGATTTTGCGGACCATAATGGGCTGGCCCAGCTAAAGGCCCACAAGATTTTGCGGGCCATAATGGGCTGGCCCAGGTAAAGGCCCACAAGATTTCTGTGTGCCATAATGGGCCGGCCCAGGTAAAGGCCCACAAGATTCTTGCGGATCATAATGGGCCGGCCCAGCTAAAGGCCCACGAGATTTCGCCGACATTAATGGGCCGGCCCAGCTGTAGGCCCACAAGATTTTGAGGACCCTAGTAGGCCGGCCCATTAACTGGCTGCCATGTTTTGGGCCAAATGACGGCCCATATTAGAACCGGTCCATTAATGGCCTGCCATGCTCCGTGCCTAATAGTGGCCCATATGAGATCCGGGCCGTTAAAATCCTACCACGTTCTGGGCCAAATTACGGCCCAGATCAGGTCCGGCCCTTTAAGAGGCTTTGGGCTCAATTATGGCCCATATCAGATTCGGCCCGTCAACTGGACACTATGCTTTTGGGCCCACTTGCTAAAGGCCCACTTAGTAATTCGGCCTGATATTAGTTTTGGCATGTTAAGGGCCCGTTTAACATTTCGGCCCTATATTAATTTCGGCCTGTTAAAAGCCCGTCATATAGTTGGGCCTAACTACGGCCCGGTTTGCATCCGGCCTGCTCGCAGCCGATATCAGATTGGGCCAAACAAGGACCGAGACAATTTTGGCCTGTTGAAAGCCTATGATTTGATTCGCACAATCATGGGTCCGGGTTCATTTCGTGCTGCTGCCGGCCCATGAGCTGTTCGGCATGTTTCAGGCCCAACCTACATCGTGATTGCATGACGGCCCGATTATGTACCGTAATTTTACGGTTTGGCCGGTTTACTGCGAAGATAGGATATATATACAGTAAAATAACTGCAGCATCGTGAATAAGAAAAAAAGCTAGACTATACAATAAAGAAATTATGGCATATTACATCCACTGGGCATCAAAGTTCGCCACTATGATAATAAAGCACAAGCAGACAGCAGATTACATACACTGGGCATCAAAGATCGCCACCAGTGCAAATAAACACGCCGACAAAATAATATACAAAACCGACAGCACTTCAATAGAGTTCAAGAAAGGTTAGCCCTGCTGGGGAGCTGCAGCGCAAGCAGCTGAGCAAGATGATGAGACTGCGCTTGTTCAACACTTATATCTTCCTCACTCTGAAAGATAAACAAGCAGACAGATGACAGGTTTTGCACATAAAAGTATCAGTGCTGACAATTCATCACATTTCTTACTGACGAATAAAGTGAAACAGTTTAAAATTGCATTAACACAATATGGTATTGTTCAGGTCAAGACATGGCAGGAAATGACATTGTGAAGGAGTTGGCAGCTTCACGACACCACTGGATTACAGATCAAGAACTCATAAGTATCAATGGTTAGTGTGCTGTCAATTTATACCATTTCAGATTGGCAAATAAAGAGACGGTTTAAATAATAGTAGAATGATATGACATTGTTCATAGTTAAGACATTGCAGAATATGACATTGTGCTGTAGTGGGTAGGTTCACCACACCACTGGATTACGGATGAAGAACAGAAGCATACATGCAGTGCAAAAGAAGATCACTTGCTCTGTATAGTTTAATTTACATGGTATGAAGTAGGAACTTGGTTGTACAACTGAAAACTTAAATTGAGAAAGGACAAACTTTTGTTTATGAACTACATAATAAACTTTAAACAAGCAATTTGATGCAAACACCAGAAATAAACAGCTGTTGCAGTCATGCCTAACCAAATATATACAACAAAGTTTGAAGGCTTGAGATGGACAAACTTACATCACTACAAAAAAAGACACATCCGTGACATTTTGGGCCGAACGAAATTTTTTTCTGTCATACATATGACACTTCTATGATGATAATTGTGACAAAACCCGGTATCATCATAGATGTGGTGGGCTCCTACTTCTATGACAAAAAATCATGACAGAAAATGGGCTTTTCACCCTGGGCGGGCCGGAGACGCAGCTGCATGAAATTCTTTGGGCCATCCATGACGGAAAAAACCATGGTAGAAGCGAGGGCGAGGAAAATTTCGGGGAGTTCCCGGTTACGGTGGGAGGTCGGGGCCGAGCGATGTGCGTTTCTCTCGTACACATACGCGTGTGTGTGTGAGGCGTTGGCTCTAACTGAACCCGAGCAAGGCGTTGGGCTCTAACTCAACCCGAGCGATTGCACTGCAGGCTACGCGTTACTGAACCCGAGCGATCGATCGATGGCTGTTAACTGAACCCGATCGAGCGATTCCTTCGCTACTGCTGCTAACTGAAGCCGATCGATGCTGCCTCTGGGATGAACAGTGAGCGTTGCGGGGGGGTTTGGATGAACAGTGAGCGGTGGCGTTGCCTCTGGATGAAAAGGACCCCGTGGTGTGGTGGAGGGCTGGATGAATAGTAGACGGTGGAGGAGTGCCCGTGGAGGGGTGGTTGAACAGGACCCTGTGGTGTGGAGGGCTGGATGAACAGTAGACGGTGGAGGGGTGGTTGAACAGTAGCCGGTGGAGTAGCGCGCGGTGGAGGCTGGATGAACAGGAGCCTGTGGAGGCTGGAGGAGGTCGACGGTAGTCCGTGGAGGCTGGAGGAGGTCGATGGTGGAGATGAACAGTATCCCGTGGAGTCCCGTTTTGCGGTACACCACACCCCTCCCGATGAACAGGACCCCCGTTTCGACCGTAGGAGGTCTGTTTCGTCCGTTTTGTGGTACGCCACACCCCTCCCGATCAACAGGACCCCTGTTTCGACCGTAGGAGGTCCGTTTCGTCCGTTTTGCGGTACGCCACACCCCTCCCAATCAACAAGACCCCTGTTTTGACCGTAGGATGTCCGTTTCCTCCGTTTTGCGGTACGCCACACCCCTCCCGATCAACGAGACCCCATTCCGAACGTAGGAGGTCCGTTTCCTCTGTTGTGCGGTACGCCAGGCCTCGTTTCTATTGCCTGTTCCGTCGAAGCCCTCCCGATGAACACGACCACGCATTCCGTTCTGACCCAGCCGGTTGGCTCCCACGCGTTCCGTTGCCTCCCGATGAACACGACGCATTCCGTTACCTCCCCATGAACACGACGCATTCCGTTGCCTCCCCATGAACATGACGATGACATTGTTTCTCTGTTCTGACCTAGCCATGTACACGAGCCCTGGCCGTACGTATGCGCGAGTAGGCGTTTGAAACCCCGCCCGTATGTACACATACGTGGCCGTATTTTCTTTCTTGCACCCTGGCCGCTGTACGTACATGTACATGCTACGTGCGCGCCTCTACTACGACACGTACGCGCCTCTACTACGACACGTGCGCGCCTCTACATCCACCAGTATATATGTACGTACACGTTCGCGACCAGAATGACAACGCTACGTACGCTTCGACCAGGTGGGTCCCGACTGTCAGGCACTTCCTTGCCTGCAAAGATGTAGCTGGTGGGTCCCAGCAGTCAGGGGAGCGAATCGTTTTTTTTTTGCCCGGACGCACTTCCTTGCGTGCGAAGATGTAGCTGGTGGGTCCCAGCAGACAGGGGGAAACGTTTTTTCGTGAAATACAGTGGCCCATCTGGTTGGTCCCAGCTGTCAGGCGGAGGAATCATTATTTTCCGCGTAATAAGGAGGCACTTCCTTGCTGCGGCCGTGGACACAGCTGTCAGCCTCTCCACGTACAGTTCACGTCGAATGGAAGTCGTTCCTTGACCACGTTGACCACGCCGCGCCGAGAGCATCAGGGCGGTGGACGACGGCGAGGCCTAGGAAGGGGACGACGGGGAGCCGGGGAAGACGCGGCAGTGGAAGCCCGCGCGGAGAGGAGTACGAGGGTTCACTGGTTCGGCTGCGGTGTGAGGCCGCCGTTTGCCGCAGGGCCTGGGCAGCGGTGGGAATAGTAGGGGGCGGTGAGGCCTCCGCGGCAGCACAGCCGGCCACGGGAGGCAGGAGCATGAGGCACGACCGGCGCTACTTTGGGCGGCTGGAGCAAGAAGACCAGAGGTTGAAGAAGCACTACGGCCGTTGGATGGACATCGTACGGTCACTAGAGCTAGAATCGTTCATATTGACTAAAGTTGACAAAGGCCCCCGTCCCAGTCAACTTAGTAGGCCCACAAGTCAGCCTCCCACCATGGTGGGTCCCAGCTAGCAGGGGGAGTATTCATTTTTTTTTGTGCGTAATAAGGAGGCACTTCCTTGCGTGCGAAGATATAGCTGGTGGGTCCGAGCTGTCAGCGGCGGTAACGTTTTTTTCGCGAAATACAGAGGCCCTTTCGGTGGGTCCCTGATGTCAGGTGGAGGAATCATTATTTTGCGCGTAATAAGGAGGCATTTCCTTGCGTGCGGCCGTGGACCCAGCTGTCGGCCTCTCCACGTACAGTCCACTTCAGATGCATGTCGGTCGTTGACCACGTTGACCAGGCCGCGCCGAGAGCACCAGGGCGGTGGACGACGGCGAGGCCTAGGAAGGGAACGACACGGAGGCAGGGAAGACTCGGCAGTTGTTTCCCACGCGGAGGGGAGTACGACTGTACGAGGGTTTACTGGTTCGTCTGCCGTCGCCAGAGAATAACAGCAGGTGTGGGTGAGTAGAGGGATGGCTAGGCCAGCGATGGGAGTACGGTGGGGCGGTGAGGCCTGCGCGGCAGCAGAGCCGGCCGCGGGGAGGAGGGAGCAGGCAGTCCCGCCGGCGCTTGTTTGAGCGGCTGGAGCAGGAAGAGCAGAGATTGAAGAAGCACGACGGCCGTTGGATGGCCATCCAACAGTCACTGCTTGTGCGTCAACCTTTTTTTAGGAAAGCCTCAAATCTGTGGAAAACAGCATACAACCCATCTGCCATTATTTCTAATAATTTACAGCCCATTTGCTAATTATTAAGGTTTTTTTGGAGCCCATATTCTTTTTGTTAGCATTACAGCCCATATTGTGGCCACGGTTAAAAAATTATACGAAATTTTGCATATTTCGGTGCGGTCCGAACTGTTTTTAATCCCGAAATTTCGACTCACATTCAAACTGATTTTAAAAATAAATGTATATCAATATAAAATCCAACAAATTCTCCACGCATAAAAATTAATGTAATTTAAAATCTCGAAATGAAAAAAAGATATTTGAAACTAATTGCCGGTTTGATGTGTTTTAAAAATGTACAGCCCATTTCTCATTACTGATGGGCCATTTTCTCGGCCAGCCGAATGAAAGCTCTCCTCGTCTTGAAAGATTTGCAGCCCAACAGGCCTGACAAAGCGACTTACTTGGCAAATCACAAAAAAACTGGGCTGTGGCCGTGGACCCAGCTGTCAGCCTCTCCACGTACAGTACTCTTCCGATGGAAGTCGTTCCTTGACCACGTTGACCACGCCGCGCGGAGAGCACCACGGCGGTGGACGACGGCGAGGCCTAGGAAGGGGACGACGCGGAGCCGGGGAAGACGCGGCAGTGGAAGCCCGCGCGGAGAGGAGTACGAGGGTTCACTGGTTCGGCTGCGGTGTGAGGCTGCCGTCGCCGCAGGGCCTGGCCAGCGGTGGGAATAGTAGGGGCGGTGAGGCCTCCGCGGCAGCACAGCCGGCCACGGGAGGCAGGAGCATGCGGCACGACCGGCGCTGCTTTGGGCGGCTGGAGCAAGAAGACCAGAGGTTGAAGAAGCACTACGGCCGTTGGATGGACATCGTACGGTCACTGGAGCTAGAATCGTTCATATTGACTAAAGTTGACAAAGGCCCCCGTCCCAGTCAACTTAGTAGGCCCACAAGTCAGCCTCCCACCATGGTGGGTCCCAGCTAGCAGGGGGAGTATTCATTTTTTTGTGCGTAATAAGGAGGCACTTCCTTGCGTGCGAAGATATAGCTGGTGGGTCCGAGCTGTCAGCGGCGGTAACGTTTTTTTCGCGAAATACAGAGGCCCTTTCGGTGGGTCCCTGATGTCAGGTGGAGGAATCATTATTTTGCGCGTAATAAGGAGGCATTTCCTTGCGTGCGGCCGTGGACCCAGCTGTCGGCCTCTCCACGTACAGTCCACTTCAGATGCATGTCGGTCGTTGACCACGTTGACCAGGCCGCGCCGAGAGCACCAGGGCGGTGGACGACGGCGAGGCCTAGGAAGGGAACGACACGGAGGCAGGGAAGACTCGGCAGTTGTTTCCCACGCGGAGGGGAGTACGACTGTACGAGGGTTTACTGGTTCGTCTGCCGTCGCCGGAGAATAACAGCAGGTGTGGGTGAGTAGAGGGATGGCTAGGCCAGCGATGGGAGTACGGTGGGGCGGTGAGGCCTGCGCGGCAGCAGAGCCGGCCGCGGGGAGGAGGGAGCAGGCAGTCCCGCCGGCGCTTGTTTGAGCGGCTGGAGCAGGAAGAGCAGAGATTGAAGAAGCACGACGGCCGTTGGATGGCCATCCAACAGTCACTGCTTGTGCGTCAACCTTTTTTTAGGAAAGCCTCAAATCTGTGGAAAACAGCATACAGCCCATCTGCCATTATTTCTAATAATTTACAGCCCATTTGCTAATTATTAAGGTTTTTTTGGAGCCCATATTCTTTTTGTTAGCATTACAGCCCATATTGTGGCCACGGTTAAAAAATTATACGAAATTTTGCATATTTCGGTGCGGTCCGAACTGTTTTTAATCCCGAAATTTCGACTCACATTCAAACTGATTTTAAAAATAAATGTATATCAATATAAAATCCAACAAATTCTCCACGCATAAAAATTAATGTAATTTAAAATCTCGAAATGAAAAAAAAGATATTTGAAACTAATTGCCGGTTTGATGTGTTTTAAAAATGTACAGCCCATTTCTCATTACTGATGGGCCATTTTCTCGGCCAGCCGAATGAAAGCTCTCCTCGTCTTGAAAGATTTGCAGCCCAACAGGCCTGACAAAGCGACTTACTTGGCAAATCACAAAAAAACTGGGCTGTGGCCGTGGACCCAGCTGTCAGCCTCTCCACGTACAGTACTCTTCCGATGGAAGTCGTTCCTTGACCACGTTGACCACGCCGCGCGGAGAGCACCACGGCGGTGGACGACGGCGAGGCCTAGGAAGGGGACGACGCGGAGCCGGGGAAGACGCGGCAGTGGAAGCCCGCGCGGAGAGGAGTACGAGGGTTCACTGGTTCGGCTGCGGTGTGAGGCTGCCGTCGCCGCAGGGCCTGGCCAGCGGTGGGAATAGTAGGGGGCGGTGAGGCCTCCGCGGCAGCACAGCCGGCCACGGGAGGCAGGAGCATGCGGCACGACCGGCGCTGCTTTGGGCGGCTGGAGCAAGAAGACCAGAGGTTGAAGAAGCACTACGGCCGTTGGATGGACATCGTACGGTCACTGGAGCTAGAATCGTTCATATTGACTAAAGTTGACAAAGGCCCCCGTCCCAGTCAACTTAGTAGGCCCACAAGTCAGCCTCCCACCATGGTGGGTCCCAGCTAGCAGGGGGAGTATTCATTTTTTTGTGCGTAATAAGGAGGCACTTCCTTGCGTGCGAAGATATAGCTGGTGGGTCCGAGCTGTCAGCGGCGGTAACGTTTTTTTCGCGAAATACAGAGGCCCTTTCGGTGGGTCCCTGATGTCAGGTGGAGGAATCATTATTTTGCGCGTAATAAGGAGGCATTTCCTTGCGTGCGGCCGTGGACCCAGCTGTCGGCCTCTCCACGTACAGTCCACTTCAGATGCATGTCGGTCGTTGACCACGTTGACCAGGCCGCGCCGAGAGCACCAGGGCGGTGGACGACGGCGAGGCCTAGGAAGGGAACGACACGGAGGCAGGGAAGACTCGGCAGTTGTTTCCCACGCGGAGGGGAGTACGACTGTACGAGGGTTTACTGGTTCGTCTGCCGTCGCCGGAGAATAACAGCAGGTGTGGGTGAGTAGAGGGATGGCTAGGCCAGCGATGGGAGTACGGTGGGGCGGTGAGGCCTGCGCGGCAGCAGAGCCGGCCGCGGGGAGGAGGGAGCAGGCAGTCCCGCCGGCGCTTGTTTGAGCGGCTGGAGCAGGAAGAGCAGAGATTGAAGAAGCACGACGGCCGTTGGATGGCCATCCAACAGTCACTGCTTGTGCGTCAACCTTTTTTTAGGAAAGCCTCAAATCTGTGGAAAACAGCATACAGCCCATCTGCCATTATTTCTAATAATTTACAGCCCATTTGCTAATTATTAAGGTTTTTTTGGAGCCCATATTCTTTTTGTTAGCATTACAGCCCATATTGTGGCCACGGTTAAAAAATTATACGAAATTTTGCATATTTCGGTGCGGTCCGAACTGTTTTTAATCCCGAAATTTCGACTCACATTCAAACTGATTTTAAAAATAAATGTATATCAATATAAAATCCAACAAATTCTCCACGCATAAAAATTAATGTAATTTAAAATCTCGAAATGAAAAAAAAGATATTTGAAACTAATTGCCGGTTTGATGTGTTTTAAAAATGTACAGCCCATTTCTCATTACTGATGGGCCATTTTCTCGGCCAGCCGAATGAAAGCTCTCCTCGTCTTGAAAGATTTGCAGCCCAACAGGCCTGACAAAGCGACTTACTTGGCAAATCACAAAAAAACTGGGCTGTGGCCGTGGACCCAGCTGTCAGCCTCTCCACGTACAGTACTCTTCCGATGGAAGTCGTTCCTTGACCACGTTGACCACGCCGCGCGGAGAGCACCACGGCGGTGGACGACGGCGAGGCCTAGGAAGGGGACGACGCGGAGCCGGGGAAGACGCGGCAGTGGAAGCCCGCGCGGAGAGGAGTACGAGGGTTCACTGGTTCGGCTGCGGTGTGAGGCTGCCGTCGCCGCAGGGCCTGGCCAGCGGTGGGAATAGTAGGGGCGGTGAGGCCTCCGCGGCAGCACAGCCGGCCACGGGAGGCAGGAGCATGCGGCACGACCGGCGCTGCTTTGGGCGGCTGGAGCAAGAAGACCAGAGGTTGAAGAAGCACTACGGCCGTTGGATGGACATCGTACGGTCACTGGAGCTAGAATCGTTCATATTGACTAAAGTTGACAAAGGCCCCCGTCCCAGTCAACTTAGTAGGCCCACAAGTCAGCCTCCCACCATGGTGGGTCCCAGCTAGCAGGGGGAGTATTCATTTTTTTGTGCGTAATAAGGAGGCACTTCCTTGCGTGCGAAGATATAGCTGGTGGGTCCGAGCTGTCAGCGGCGGTAACGTTTTTTTCGCGAAATACAGAGGCCCTTTCGGTGGGTCCCTGATGTCAGGTGGAGGAATCATTATTTTGCGCGTAATAAGGAGGCATTTCCTTGCGTGCGGCCGTGGACCCAGCTGTCGGCCTCTCCACGTACAGTCCACTTCAGATGCATGTCGGTCGTTGACCACGTTGACCAGGCCGCGCCGAGAGCACCAGGGCGGTGGACGACGGCGAGGCCTAGGAAGGGAACGACACGGAGGCAGGGAAGACTCGGCAGTTGTTTCCCACGCGGAGGGGAGTACGACTGTACGAGGGTTTACTGGTTCGTCTGCCGTCGCCGGAGAATAACAGCAGGTGTGGGTGAGTAGAGGGATGGCTAGGCCAGCGATGGGAGTACGGTGGGGCGGTGAGGCCTGCGCGGCAGCAGAGCCGGCCGCGGGGAGGAGGGAGCAGGCCTAGACGGGGCAGCCCAAAACCACGTCCAACACTTGCCAAAACTTCGTCCCTCGTTTTCTCTGTGTTTCGCACACTCGACATTGTGTGGGCATTTTGACTGTGCATCATATGAAGATGTGCTATGCATGAATGTTGATCAGCATGATGTTAACTGGCTGGTAGTTCCATTTTCGACCATGAATAAAACTTCCAACATGATGTTAACCCTGTTTGAAAAGGCCGTGTTAATATAAATGCTCTGCCTCTGAAAGTTGCAGTTTCTTATCTGAAACTGAACTTGCAGTTTCTTATCTGAAACTGAAACTTGCAGTTTCTTCTCTGAGAATCACATTGTCTGCACTTTTATACTCCTATGAAACTACATTTTTTTAAGTGCTAAAAATAGATCTCTAGAATTCATAAAATACTTCATATGCTCAATACTGCAAATCTGAAATTCAAAAGACATTCATATCTGAAAGTACTCTCAAAATACACAACACAAAACACAATTCACAACCTGCAAATACTGACAACCCTAAGCTCCTCCTGACAATTCACAACCTGCCCGACTATTGGGCTGGGGGGGGCAGCCCCCTCCTATTCCTCGGCGGCAGACAGCCGCCCCGTGAGACGATGTGAACGGCGAGGGAGACGATGGCGGGGAAGCGTCGTCGGGCCAACTGCTTTTCTCCTCTTGCAGTTGGGTTCGGTCGACGAAGACTCCACCGGCTCGCTCTGGCAGGACACCCTCACAAACGGCACCCTGTAGATGCTCGATCCTTCAATCTCTGGTGGATGCTCCATCTGGGATCGATACTCCCACCACCGCTCCCTCACGATCGGATTCGGTGAATCTGTTTGCTCCATGGCCCAGAGGAGCAGCTCTATGTACTCCGGCGCGACTCCCTCCGGGAGTATCGCCGCCTTTTCGCTCTGTTGCAGATATTTGGCCATGGATGTCGCCGTCGCCGCTAGTTGGTCCTTGTTGTCAAACCAAGACTGTATCTCCAACATCCTAGCTAGCTTCACAGGGTCGCCGTCTGCGATCCTCACGTATCGGTTGTACTCCTCCATCGATCTACTTCTCCACAGCACCTTCACTCGCCGGCGGTGGTTTTTGAATGGAAGAGGAGAGGAGCAGCGCTGGTTTTGGATTAGAACGGGAGAGGAGCGACGCTGGTTTTGGACTGGAACAGGAGAGGAGGGGCGGTGGTTTTGAAATGGAAGAGGAGAGGAGCGGCGCTGCATTTAGATTGGAACAGGAGAGGAGCGGCGGTGGTTTAAGAGGAGAAGAGCGGAAGAGCGGCGCTGGTCTTGGAAGTATTTTTTTGTTGTTTTGCGTATTTTGGGTCAAAGTTTGACCACGTACTGTATACTATTTAAAAGTCGAGGGCGGGGCTTTTCCTGCGCGGTAGGCGGGGCAGTTCCGCCTAGTCGGTTCGACAGAGACGCGAGAAGACGAGGGAGTAGGCTGCTGCAAACGTAGGGCTGTGTGATTTGACAGCGAGTTACTGCTGGACAGGTGGGGCCCCGTGATTTGACTTGCCATTATCATTTTAACTGCGGCGCTACGACCGGCGTGAGTCTCCCGATTCCTGACCACCTCCATACAGGTGCCTCTCCCAATGCTCCACCATGTAGTAGAGGCTGGCTCTTGCATGAGAGCCCACTTCTCCACTTTTTCCTTGCCTCTCTTTCCTCCACATATGCAAAAATGCCATGTAAAGCGCACTATTGTACTTACTTTTACTTGCTCCTACAGGTGCTTAAGCTTGCCACATAGGCATAAAGTCTGATGTGGCAAGTTAATCAAGAAGAGAGAGACTAGTTTGGTGACCCAAGGAAGAAACGGTGCTAAGCGCGTGTACCTAGGTGAAAAGACAATTTTGAGTCTATAGCTAATTAAATGAAGCAAACTTAGCAACACCATTTCATTGGAAGAGGTCACTCCTTGGCAAATGCAATAAATACTAGTACTCCCTGTGTCCCATAATATAAGAACGTTTTTGGCACTACACTAGTGTCAAAAACGTTCTTATATTATGGGACGGAGGGAGTACGAAGAAAGAGATAGAGAGGAGTAAAAAAATTACACTTATAGCCAACCTTATAGCCAACCTTGTTGTAGTATGAGTGACTAAGTGATGACTATGTATGACATGCCAACATCAGATAGCCTAACGCACCGTGTTAAATCTCCAAGGGCGCGACCGCGCGAGCGACGCGACGGTCGTGGTAGGCGCGACCATGATACGGGCTGCTGGCAGCCCTTGGATCTGAGATCAAACGGTCGCATGCTAAGTTGCTGAAAATTTGCAGAATAACCCTCCAGGATAGGATATTCACCCATAGGTCTAGAATCACGCCATGCAACCGTTCGATCTCAGATCCAAGGGCTCTCGGAAGCCCGTATCATGGGAGAATGGAAAGCCACTACCCTGCCGTTCGCACGCTGGCAGTTCGCTCCTACTCGTCCCCGCACGTCCTTCAATACTACGGCGGTTCGCTCCTAGTCGTCCCGTCCATTCACATTACGGCAGTTCCACTAATCCTAACCCTCCTCCCAAATCCATGGCGTCCCAAATCTCCACGATCGGCGGTGAGTACAAGGTTAGAACCATCACCGGCGATGAGTTCGACGTCATCTACACCCGTTCTTCCGCGACGGTGAAAGGATGCCTTTCTCGCTTCAGACGCATGTTCGAAGACTCAGATGATGAGTGGGTCGCTGGGCTAGATGTTGAGTACACCACAGTCCTGGGACGAGAGAAGGATCTAAAGGACGAAGAGAGGAAGAAGCCCGCCGTGATCCAGGTTTGCGTGCATGACTTATGCTTGGTCTACCACATATGCCATGCCGACGTTGAGTGCCAGGATTTTAAGGACTTCCTCGAGAGCAACCTAGTCAAATTCGTTACTGTAGACTTTGGTAACGACAAAGAAGTCCTGCGTCGGATAGGCCTCGTTGTAGGCAACACCTTCGACCTCCAGAAGAATCGGCTGGTGTCCTCTCGTCAGCCTTCAATGCTGACCCTGGCAGGAGCCATGGTTCATCCTTCGTACGGTAAACTGGAGAAACCTCCATACACGTTTCATCGTCATGCATGGCAGCGGAATGTACTAGATATAGACCACATCCACTACGCTGCAATGGATGGCTACCTTTGCTTCAATATCTACAAGGGTTGGATGAAGAGCAACAGCCAAGTGTGCGGTTCAAGCAAAGAAGTATCGGCCAAGAGGAAGAGGGACAAGGACGAAGTCGAGGACGTGGACGAGGACTCCGAGTAAGGTGGCAGTGTCGTTGCTCATGGTGGTTCTAATGCAGTGTCTACCGGAATAGTTGCAAAGTTTAATTTCAGGTGTGCTTAATTTAATTTGAGGGGTGTGTTGTGCTGAGCCCCCAGCAGAACTATGTTATGTTTCTTCTCGTTACTTTAACTCTTCAGTACGTACATACTAGTATTTCTTACATTTCATCTTTTAGTTGGTATAGTACTACCACTCGTTTCTTCACATTATATACGTACAATATATATGGCCAACATCATATAGCCAGCAGTTTAGTTGTCAAAGAATTTCAGGGTGCTTAGTTTTGTCAAAGAATTCCAGGATGCTTAGAGGGTGCTTGGATCCAAGGGACTTATTTTAGTCTGACTAAAAATAGTCTCTTTAAGAGGCTAAAGTTCCAAGCACCCCTGACTAAAGAGGGGCTAAAACTAGTCTTGAGACTAAAAATTTTTAGTCAGGGGTACCCCTACTAAAATGTGGATTAGTCCTCTCTCTACTCATTTAACTCCTCTCCTTTAACACAGGCGAGTTCTGGATTGGAGGGTTTGGAGGATAATAAATGCTCATTAACTTGATTTTAGCCTTTTTAGTATTTGGATCCAAGCATGGGTGAGGCTAGCATGTTTTAGTCCCACTACTTTTAGTCATGGGACTAAAACGTATCCAAGCACCCTCTTAGTTTTATTTGAGGGGTGGGTTGTGCTGGACACCATTATTGTGACTAGCCTTTTTAATAGTACTATATGCATAATTTGGCGACGAGCGCTCTCTATATGTACCACCTTTTTTTAATTTCAAGTTTTGCTCCATGGCGCAATCCATCGATACTACTGCTGTACAAAAGTATACATTTTTTAAAAGGCTAGAGGGCGGGGCAGTCTAGCTTGGTCGGTTTCACGAGAGGCGAGGGCCTTTGTGATTTGACGGCTCATTACTGCTGGAAGGCGGGGCCTTGTGATTTGACTGCTCGTATAAATGCGCCGACGACCTGATCGAGGAGGAGCAAAGAACCGTGCGGTATACTCAAGTTTTCCACTGGAGTAGTACTGCGACGGAGGAGCACGAAACACGGCAGCCCAGTGCCATATGGCGATAAAAATGATCTAATTTGCTAGTCATCTCATTGTTAGCATTGTTCTATTCATTCCCTCAAAAAAACATTGTTCTATTCATGCCTCGCAGAGAACGTGACACGTGCGGCGAAACACCCGAAGCAAAAGATGAAACACAGGAGCAAAAGAAGAAGGAAGATTATCACCCCAAATGATCTAATTCGCCGCGGAGTCGTAACTGCTTCTTCATCGCCTCCACGACCTCCATCTCCTTGCGCGTCTCCTCCGCCATCTTCTTCATTCTGTCCATGACGCGGGATTTCTCGACGCGAGCCTTCATCATCTGTTCCACGGCCGCATTACGTACCTTGACAGCAGCCGGGTGCTCGATGCGGAGCTTCGCCAACTCCTCCTTCTGTTCCATGACGAGGGCCTGCAGCATCTTCATCGAGGAACTACTATTCTCATGCAGCTTCTTCCAGCCGGCGTTCTTCTCCTTCAACAGGTCGATCTCGTGGCAGAGCTTCGCCTTGTCCTCCTGAAGTCGCAGGATTTCGCCGGTCGCCTTCTTCTCCGAGGCAATGCTCTTCTTCAGCAGCATCACCAAGCCGGCGGTCAACTCCCCCTGCTGATTGAGCTCAGCGGGCATGTCGTCGAGGCTCTCCTTCAGCAACTCCATCAAGCCTTGGATGAACTCCTTCTGCTTATTGAGCTGATCGGGCATGCCGTCGAGGGATAACGACTCCAGCTCCGCCGGCTCGGCATGTTCGCCTCCGCGGCTAGGGCGCTCCTGGGAGCCATCGCCTGCCCGTGAGAGATCTTTCGAGGTCTCTGCGTGGCGGCGAGCCCTCTCTTTTTTTCCGCAGCCTTGGTTGCCGCTCCCTTGTTACGAGTAGTTCTCGACCTAGAGCTCTGCTCACCGGCCATGGCAACGACGGACGAAGAAGAAGCACTTATGAGGAGGAAAGGTAGAGTAATTTTCGGTTAGGTAGTTCCCCTTTTTATAACCTAAGTACTAGCACTAGTACTAATACCTGCATAGTGGGAACACGTTCAGGTTTGGTACGTACTAGTAGGTGTGAGCAGGCTTTCGAATGTGATGGGAACAAGGTAAAGATTAATTGATGGTTTTGGTTTCGAGGCCCGAAACGGCTCCCGATGAGTTTAGCGGAACATAAATTTCAAGTACTACACTGCTCAAATGCGTAAATATTATGTTACTGTCAAAAATTGGCACAAAATACGAAGGAGACCAATGGAAGTACTACTAGCAACCCACGATTTAACTACTCGCATGCGCGCAGTGGAGTAATAATGTCTTTCTTCCGCCCTCACGTCCACTCAATTTGCATGCGCTGTATTAATTGACCATCAATGAAGTGAACGACTTTACACGCGTCAAATTATCACATGGGGTGGATCTTGGTACAAAATTGCGTCCGCCCGTGTACCCGCGTGTGCGTGCGAGGGAATGAGTGCGTGCGTGGCGTGCGTGCACATCTTCGCTTCGTGCATGTACCGCCAGTATGGCTCAGGGAGGACGAGTACATTCTTCTGGAACCAGCAGCACGTCACTGTGATCAATCCACGCAAGGAGGTCGCGACAACGCCTCCACATGTGCCACGTGGCTTCATGAACTGTAAGAGAGACACTGTGTAGCGTGCCATTGGTATTCTAATTTACGTGTTTTGCACATACTCGAAGTACTAGTAAGGTACACGTGCATTGCACGCATCAGATTTTGCAACCAAATTATGAATAAATACCACACTATAGCATGTAAGCTCTGAGTCATATATGCCTGATGTAGCCCTTCGTTTAATTCTTATAGTTCATCTCATTCAAAATCAATTAGTTTTTATAAAAAAGCTAAGAACGCGGGAATAGGAAAAACATGGGATTATAGTGGAATGTCGTCTTGAATCCTACAGGATTGTACGAGTGTTTGATTGTGCATAGAAAAAACGCAGAATTCTTTCAAAGAGGTTTGAGTGGATGGGATGTTTCCTATGAAATCTAGTGCAAATGAATCATATGGAAAAATTCCTATGGTTTACAATCCTACGAATCAAACAACCAAGATAGGAAAAATTCCTAATGATTAGAATCCTCCAAAATTCCTTTGAGAATCCTTTGAATCAAAGAAGCCCTTAATCTATTTTATGATTCATGGAATTGTGCGTTGTAAAGCATAAAGTAAAAACAAATAATGGCAATTCAACTAGAAAAAAAGTTTGGGCAGTTATGATACGGAAGATTCTAGAACAAAAGAGAACCACTGTTGTTTTGAGGTTTGTGCATTATGCTTAAGTTCAACCATGGAGTCTGCTAGATTGTACATGTGGCAAAATCCGGTGGGGGGCTAGAAGATGGTGCGAGGGGCCGAGTGGAGGGAGACTATGAAGGAATGCACAAGTGCGAGATCGATATTTAGAGAGAGGGGGCGAACACGTGCGCTGTTGCGCGCAGTGGCGGAGCCATGAAAAATAAATGAGCTAGGGGGCCAAGCATTGCTAATCCTTTACGAGGAGGGTCAATTCATGAACTTAAACCATTTTTAGCAGCAATTGTCTAATGATCACATTCATATTAGCCTCGATATATAGTGATGTTAGGGGGGAGGGGGCAGGGCCCTTACTGCCCCCTGTCTTCGCCATTGTGCACGCGTCTGAGAGATGAAGCGGAAGGCATGGATGATGAGAGGGGGACGTTGGATATATAATTAATGTGGGTGTATTAGCTATATATGTTAATCCTATATAGAGAGGTATAGATTGATCGATGTGGACGTGGGAAAGAGGGTGAGACCTCACTGGATATATCGATTGATCGGTTTGTGTGGAAAACTATGAAAGACCTAGCTATATACACACATACATAGAGGAACATCGATCGTTGCGCATGCACGCGTGAGAGATAAAGAATGCCCGATATGATGGAGAGGGGGATGTGTGTGGGTGTGTGCCTTCATGGGAGACCGACCTGAAGAAAAAGATTGTATGCGTGCGATGGATAATGCCGACTGGTAGTGTGTGTGCATGCATGCACGAGAGAAAGTTAGTGGTACAATTATAAAGAGAAGACTACTGTGTGGGTGTAAAAGAATAGGTGAGGTCATAATCAATGTAAAGTTGAATTCAAATATTTGAATAAGAGATCCTGATGTTTGAAACCCATGCATGCATGAATATAACGGAGATCTGCGCGGTGTGGTTTGGAAACGAGCATGTTGTAATGTATACACATTGAACAAGGTCAGACTGATTTGAATTTGAGATACCGATGGCAGACATCATTTGGCCACGTCGCATCCGTGCATGGACACACTATTCTAATTGGAGATGATGGGCGGCTTTCGCATCACATATCTATATCTATACCCCTATATATATATTATATTTTATATTTTTTATATTGTGTGCGGGTAACTTTAACTTTGAAAGATGGTCGTTGGATGAGGCGAATCCGATGGTCCAAAGATGGCAAATTTGAGCACTACTGGCCGTTGGATATCATCTAGATTCCACCAGATTTCGCCACATGTATAATCTAGAAGACTCCATGGTTGAACTTAAGCATAATGCACAAACATCAAAACACAAGCACTTCTTATTTGTTCTAGAATCTTCCGTATCAGAATTGCCCAAATGTTTTTCTACATGATTTGCCATTATTTGTTTTTACTTTATGTCTTACGACGCACAATTCCATGAATCTTAAAATAGATTAGCTTTCTTATAAAAACTAGATGATTTTGAATGAAATGAACTATAAGAATTAAACGAACATCTACATCATGCATATATGACTCAAAGCTTGCATGCTATAATGTGGTATTTATTCATAATTTGGTTGCCAAATCTCATGCGTGCAATGCACGTGTACCTTACTCTAGTCTAAATGGTGTTTGTGTGTGTGTTGTGCGTGTTGAGGTGCAAATTGTCTTTTTTTGGGTACACGTTAAGCTTGTTCTTCCGAAATTTCAAGCCGCGCCTTGTTATGCCGAAAATTCAAGCTAGCGTCTCTGTCTATCGTGCTGCGAAACTCCCGCCTCTTCAACCCGCGCCTTGTTAGCCCGAAATATTTAAGATATATCTTTGTCTCGTTGTGCTCCGACAACTCCCTCCATCTCAACCCGCGCCTTGCTATTCCGAAATTACAACGCGCGCGAAAACTCCCACCTCCTGTGAAATCCCGACACGCGAAATGCCCGTGGTACCCCTGAACCGAAAGAACCGCCTCAAATCGGTGGGGGTACTTTCGTAACTTACCCCACATTTCGGACAAGTGCGTCTCTAAGCCATGGTTCCCCACTGCCATCCCATCCGGCCCACCCATTCGTACACCGAGGCCGCGAAATCCCGCGACGAAACCCCACACCCTGCTCCGTCCGCCACCCAGCCGGAGCCTCTTCCCCGACGACGTCGTCCACAGCAACACCTCGACGTCCCTCATCCACCGTACCGGATGAGGATCCGTCGTCGATCTCATCGTCCCGCCGGTTCAGCCACCCCGTCCTCCACCTCCAAGGAGCTGCCCCGACGTTCCCCTCGTCTTTCGCGCCACCTTCATTCCCACACCGCCGTCTTCACCTGCACCACCGAAAGAGCATCATCATCACAGTTTCCTCGGATGAAGCTGCGGCCTAATCGGCGCCACCAAAGAGGTTGTACACTAATCGCCGCATTTTCTTCTTGATTCGATCTCACGGTGCTGCCGGCGCTCGGTCCCGAGCCGACACGGCGCGGCTCCATCCACGGCGGCGTCGCCGGCCACTTCCTCCACGGCGTCGCTCCCTCGGCGGCGACGTCCACATCAGTAGGAGCTGCTGCTGCTTTAGCTCTCGCTCGCGCTGCTGCTCTGCTCTTGCTCTCGGTCCCCTGCCTGGTCTGCTCTTTGCTCTTGCCGCTGCTGCTCTCGCTCTTGCTCTTGCTTGCGATGCTGCTCCGATTTAGCTACACTTCAGTCGACTGAATCGACTTTTGGGTCAGTCGATTTTCAGGGGGTGGGGGGGCTCGCCGGGGTGAAGGAAGAACCAGCCGCAGCGGGGAGGGGGGCTCGCCGGAGAGGTACCCCACTATCTATCTTAGGGTTCAGGATGGGGCGGTGGTCGCCGGCGGTGGCGGGGCGTTGGCGGGGCGGTGGCGTGGGGATCGCCGGAGAAAAAGCTCGGCACGGGGGGGCCTAGAGGGATGGCCGGGGCGGCGGCGGACCGCGGTGGGAGTGTTTTCGGGGCGGGCGGGGCGGCGCACCGCCGGCCGCGGGCGGCGGGGGGCTGCTGTTTGGCCGGTGGTGGCTGGCGGCTCAGGGGGTGGAGGTTGAAGATGAACCGCAGGCCCTTGATTTCGTATCCAACGGCTGCAAAATCGACTGACCAGAGATGAAAAAGTCAGTCGACCGACGTGTAGCCTCACCTTGCTAGTGCGTTCAGTTTCGACAGCAAAATTCAGTTTCGACAGCAAAATTCAGTTTCGACAGTTAAGTTCAGTTTCGACAGTTAAGTTCAGTTTCGACAGTTAAATTCAGTTTCGACAGTTAAGTTCAGAGATGAGCGGCTGATGTATTTTACATCTAGCACTTTGTGGTTATGTATTTTACGTCATGTATTGGAGATGCTATTAGAATTCCACTCAGGTTAACGTTGTTCGTTGTCTCTCTTGTCCTGCTTCAGCCTCGGCGTCGTACAACTCACCGGAGCTGCTCCAACGACGAAACCCTCCATCACAGCGGAGCAGTACCTCGGGCTCCATCTCCAGACGCCTAAGATCTTCTTCCCCTCCTCCGACAGCCAAGTCAGCCGGAGCATCCTCACCGGCCAACCCAATCACGCTGAGATCGACATGGCTTCGCCAAAGAGGTTGTACACTTGTTGCATCTCTTTTTTACTCTACATGTTATATATATTGTCCACTGAGCACTCGTAGTAACGGGAAATACGATTATTTTATCCTACTATATGACAAGCAGTGAGGTACCAGGCAACTTAGCTATCCGTGATGGACTCTCTTGAACGCCATCATTATTTATCTCTGCGCGTTTGAGCTGTGCATTTGTCGATGGGCCTGGGAGTTGAGCTAGTATGGCAGTGGCCTGGGTCCAAAGTAATAGAAGTAGCACAAAAACATTTTTTTAGTGTAGGATTTTCCTTGCTCAAGCCTGCCTACTAGAATCGCCAGTGCTTGAAAGGAAAAGTGAATGAAAAACATCGGAATTGGAAAGTTTCCTATGGTACTACTTTTCATGAATTTGGTGCAAAGGAATGGAGCAAAGGAAAACTGTAGGATTTGTTCCTTTAGTGTCTCCTTGAAAGAAAAACCGTAGGAATTCTAATTTCCACTTCTCCTCCTTTTCATATTCCTATTCATCAAGCACAAGACTAAGAGATAGTAGCATAATAGCATTATAACCGTACATTTTCTTGTGGTTTGACTTAATCTCACCATGCTTTTTTGCATCCTGTGATCTTCCAATTGTTGTGAATCAAACACCCAGATTGGCAGAAATCCTGTGTTTTTAAATTCTCTGTTTTGCACGTGCATTCCTATCCTATTCCTGTCTATTTCCTATCCCTGCATTGTTAGAATCCTCAAATTCAAACAAGCCCTTACTCAATTACTTCTGTTACAGATATGTGTCAAAGAAAACCTTGTGTGGTTTGTCCTGCTCCTGCGGCGCTGTGTTCCACCCCAGCTCAGCTGCTCCAACGACGGAAGGGTTCACCACAGCAGGGATCCGCTCTCCAGACTGTCTTTCGCCGCCTCAGATCTTCTTCCCCGCCGCCGGCAGCCACGGCAACTGCATTACCATCATCAACTGAGCAGATGACCTTGAGGACTACACGGGTCCGCAAGAGAGGTCGCACTCTTCCGTGTCTGCTTACGTTATGCGTCGCTTAATATGATGACATGCTACATTATCGTCGTGTTCACCTATTAGACTCCGAGTCAGGTCCAAACTAATGCTGAAACTTGAGTTTTTAAATGGTTGTGGGGTACATATTGGGGCAGCAATCAGTACTATCTGTCTACTATCTGGTTAATCTCCGGTGTCTACTATGAGTTTCATGTTGGGTGCAAACAAACATTAAAGGAGCCATTATCTGTATTTTTTAACTAAAGCTATTATCTGCCTGCTATCATTGGTTTTGGGTCTATCCACAGTTTGCTACCATCACTCTGGATTTGTGCATGCACTCCTTACATAATCTCACTATGTTTTATTCCTATGCATGCCAGTTATTGTACACAATGGAACTGATCATGTAGAGCAAAAGAGACGAGCCTTGCGTGGCAATAAAATTTCATGCAGACGTCGTTCCATGGTGGGCGCAAAGGCAGCCCCCCTCCACCCATTTCGGATCGTAATCAAGAGGAAGATAACTGTTCTGAGGGGGATTCAGAAGGAGAAGACCACTCCTATTTACCCCATGAGGTCTTCGCTCTAACTTGGCATGCTGATGTTGGTAATATCATGCATATGGTGCCTTGCATTGCTTACTGTATACATTAAAGATGTCATCTGCTTAGTTTAGACATGCTTTGTGTCAATGCCATCTGTTTAGTTTCTTTATCGTATATGTGAATCATGCAATGCCATCTTGTCTAGCCAGGCATCATATATGTGAATTTTGCAATGCCACCCTGGTTAGCCAGTCATCTTATATGTGAATTATATCATGCCATCATTTTTTTATTACGTGTTAAATTTGTCAACAATTTTAGTACATTCAATTACTCTTCCTGTGCATCAGCCATTCGGCACGGTCATGGAAAAATCTGGAGTGGAAACAAGGTCTTCAGAGCAGACAATGCTATCTGACGAAGCGCATGTCTTGCTGGTTACCGATAGCTCCTCAGAGGAGGATTCAGAGACAGATGACCAGTCATATTTCCCCCCCCGAGGTGCATGCCCTAACTTGGCAGGGTTATGTTGCTCATATCGTGCGTATGGTATCTTGCATTGCTATGTCATTTGCTTAGTTTAGACATGCTTTGTGTGAATGCCACCTGTTTAGTGTCTAATTACCATATATGTGAATTATGCAATGCCATCTTGTTGCAAGACATTATATATGTGAATTATGCAATGTTATCTTGTTGCAAGGCATTATGTATGTGAATTATGCAATGCCATGCTGTTTAGGCAAGCGTCATATATGTGAATTATATCATGCCGTCCTTTTTTTGTATTTCTCATTGCTTTTGTCGACAATGTTTGTATATTCAACTGCTCTTCCTGTGCATCAGCCATTTGAATTGGTGATGGAGAAATCTGGAGTGAAAACAAGGTCTTCAGAGCAGACAATGCTACCTGCTGAAGCAGATATCTTGCTGGTTACAGATAGCTCTTCAGAGGAGGATTCAGAGGCAGATGACCAGTCCTATTATCCCCCTGAGGTGTATGCTCAAACTTGGCAGGGTTATATTACTCATATAATGCATATGTTGTATTGCAATGCTTAGTTTTTACATCATATACACAATATTGAATGCCATCTCCTTAGTTGACACATCATATATGCGATTGCCCTCTGCTCACTTCCTTAGTATATAAATCATATATTTGAATTATGTCATGCCATGATGTTTACATAGACAGCATGTATCTGAATTATGGCATGCCAACCCATTTTCTAAAGACATAATATAGTTATATCATCTCATCCTGTTTACATAGTCATCATATTTTAAATTATGTCATTCTATCCGTGAATTATATCATGCCATCATGTTTCCATCGACGGCATGTTTGTGATTTATGGCATGCCAACCACTTTAATAGACACATCGTATAGTTATATCATGTCATCCTGTTTACATAGTCATCATATTTTGAAGTATGTCATTCTATCCTGTTTAGTTAGCCATCATACATGTGAAATTGTGTCATGCTATCCTGTTTAATTAGCCATCATATATGTGAAATTATGTCCTGCTATTCTGTTTGCTTAGACAACATAAATGTGAATTATTTCATGCCCTGTTTTCTTCCCTACTATCCATTGCACCTGTCTATCTTACAATGTCTGTACATTCAATTACTTTTCTTGTTTATCAGCCATTTCAATTGGAGGGAGTGATGGCAGTATCTGTGGGAGTAAAAACACGGTCTTCAGAAAAGATCGTGCTACCTGTCGATGCAGATAGAACCACGGTTGTACTTGCCCAAGAACCAGCCCCACCACACATAACCCACACTCATGCAGATTGTACCCCTACCCAGTTGGACAGAGAACCAGCTACACCCCTTCTAACCCCAACCCCAGCAGATAGACACCCAGTTCCCGTTGACACAGCACCGTCTCCACCACAGAGCACCCAAACACGAGCAGTTAGTAAGGCAACTGCAGTGCCCAAATCACGAGGACCACCACTCCGAACCCGAAGTCAACGCTTAAAGCAGAAGAAGAATTGTTCTCAGGTCAGGTTCCGTAGCTATGGTTCATACTACTTTGCTCTTGCATCACTGTATTTACTGATACCAACTAATTTCAAATTTGAAGGATGCAATTGAAACTCCAATGGCGCAACAGGTATGTTTTAAACCTGTTTCTTCAACGTGTTTGGCTGTTTGCTGTTGTAACTTGCTCTATGTTGATTTCAGTTTCAATTGAATAAACAGTTATGTTCTCATGCCATGCACATTACAAGTGTTGTTATTGCTGTGTAGTTTCCCACACTTATATTCTGTCTATGCTGCTTTGTCTTAAATAGATATGATTCGAACTGTATCTATCTTGATTTGGCAACATAAACTAGAATGATATAGACCATACAGTGACCATACTACATAGATATATGTTTGTTTCATGCTGTTATCCTGTCCACCTTACTACTGAACTGGTTTACCAAAATGAGTTTCATATACTACATTGTAAACCTGAGATGTGTTTGTTTGTTTCTCTTTTAGAACGCGGATAAAATATTGGAGAAGAGTACCCTGTTATGCAATGGTAAAGGAAGTAATGCAGATAAGGTTCAAGATAGTGAGACATCCCTGTTGGTCTCCAAGAAAGCTGATAAAAACTATATTGAAGACACTGAGACAACCCCAAAGTCCTGTCTTGATGTAGTGTTCGAGTTACTGGCTACCACTGCTGGCACCAGCTCTTCGAACTCGTTGCCTGAATCAGTTCGGCTTCTTGAGTCTCAACTTCAAGTTGAAAGACATCGATCAGATGTTATGCGACAGGAAGCCGAAGGACTGAGGAAGTCCCTGCAAAATTTAGATGCATACTTTCTGGTGCAACAGCAAGCGCTGGAGGACTTAAGCGCCAAACAAGAGAAAGTTAATAAGCTTGCTAAGCATCTTGCCAGCATTATGGGTACCCAGGATATTGTTTCTTGAGCTCTTCTGAAGTGGTTTCAGTTCTGGACTTGTTTTGTTGCGGCATTTATATGCTGTTGTGTTCCCTATATTTGCACTGGTGGCGAACTTTGATGCCCAGTGGATGTAATATGTGTAATAGCCGTGATAGCCTAGTGTAAGTTGCTTGCTTATTTATTTCCTTGTAGTCTTGTGTATTTGTTTGCTTGTTGTCAGTGCAGTTCTTTTTCTGCGGTTTGCTAGTGGCTGCAATAACCTATTTTTTAAAACTAGGCCACAGTAACCATGGGCTAATATTTACTGTAGTGACACTGGGCCTCCTACGGGCCGTAGAAACAGCGGGCCTTCTACGGGACGTAGAAACAGTGGGCCTTCTACGGGCCGTAGAAACAATGGGCCTTCTACGGGTCGTATCATCAATGGGCCTTATACGGGCCATATGATCGATTGGCCAAACATGGGCCAAACAGACCGCATTCTGGCCGTAAATGGGCTAGAGTTGGAATCCTCCGTTCATGGGCCGACCATAACGGGCCATCGTTAATAGGCCGTATTTGATGACGCTATGAAAACGGCCCAACGTATTAACGGACCACAAACGGGCCGACTGTAACCACGGGCTGAATTTGGCCCACAAGCAGAAAATGACAGTAACGGGCCGTAAGTAAACGAATGCTGGAAAATAGCCCAAGAATAAATGGGCTCTGAGAAGGCCGAAAGATAACACGGGCTGGAAACGGCCCAATGGAATAACGGGCCGTTAATGGGTATAAAGTGATACACTGTTCTTTACGGGCCAGTTTCACCACGGGCCGTTAATGGGTGTAAAGTGATACACTGTTCATTACGGGCCAGTTTCACCACGGGCCGTTAATAGGCCAAGATTTACATAGGGCCTCATATGGGCCGAAAGAGGTCATGGGCCATACATGGGCCAGAAGTGAAAACGGGCTGGAATCATATTGGATGGCCCAGATGACGCTACTGGGCCTAATTCGAATAGGGCGTAATGGGCCTTGGGTTAGCGGGCTATAAATGGGCTATATGCGAACAGGCCGTTAACAGGCTTTCCATGGGCCGGCCCGCCACCTTTTGACCAAGTCAAACAGGCCGGCCTTTTCACAGGAATGGGCCTCTGTTGGGTCGTGCCACGTGTCGACGTATCATAGGCGCCTTCTGTCCAATGAGTGGATGACATCTGTCCCAGCGATGAGCCGACACGTGTTTCCTCCAGCCAATGATGATTTTACACGTGGAAAATCCCCATTGGTCGGGGCTGTTAATGGGTTATCGGATCCAAAACCCGACCCGATAGCTTAACAGCATTCCGTTACGGTGGATGCCACGTGTCGGTCACCCTTGACGAAAGCACTTCTGTGACGCGCGATTTATCATCATGGAAGTGGACACTTCCGTGATGATAATTTTGGTAATGTCATGGAACACTTCTACGACAGCACAGGTATGACTATCTTGATTCTGTCATAAATTTGTCATGGATGTACATGCATGACAAAAAACGCGATCTACTGTGACAAACACGTATCATCACGGAAGTGTATTTTTTTTGTAGTGCATTATTGGTGAAGACAGGCTCTATAAAGGTCTTGTCCATGCTGATGGGGGGGAAATTCAAGAAGTTTACCACAGAATCTTCTTCAAAAGCATTGCCTTTATTCTACATTTTGTTAAGAGTAAATATAGATGTGATAATATACAAAAAAATGGAGAATATTTAAGATAAGATGAAGAGTGATGCTACATAACCAAGTAGCTATAAATGTAAGTGCAGCGATACAGGCAAAAGGTACAGCCAAGAGCAATGCACAGCTAAACTTCTTCAGTACCAACCTTATGGTAAGAGTAAATATAAATCTGATGTGTAGAAAATGGAGGGCAAAGGAAAATAAGCTGCAAAGTGATGGTACATGAACAACTACCTGTCATTACAAGTACACTGATAAAGGACAACATGTACTTACAAGAACAATGCAAAGCTAAAAAAACATTGGCATTGGATATATTCTACACTAATGTAACCATTCATACAGATCAGATAATTTGGAACGAACAATTGATAAGCAAGCTATCATGCATACTGCTGTCACATAAAGAACCAGGTATGTATGCAAGTACAGTGATACAGGACAACAGGTACTAACAAGAGCAAAGCAGTGGGCAGCGTAATGCGATATCCTGTCGTTCTTGTCAAACCGGAATTCTTCTTCGAGCAGATTTCCTGCAAAAAAGATCCGTAAGGCACATGCGGAAAAGTAGAAGTTCAAATTGTCATGTGATTTCATAGACAGTACCTCATCCTGGGAACGAGACCAGTGCATAACAAGGTTTTTCCATTCAATGTCTTCTAAATTTAGCACAGGAGACTTCACCGGAAATTCGTTTATAGACTTGCCATCAAAGTGTGATTTCCTCAGGTAACACCGATACTGCTGGAATGCTTCCTTGAAAAGCACAAGCAAGCTTTGCTCGTCATGACTATCCAGGTTGACCCTCGCCTAGTTACAACAATGTAATGTAAATCATTGATGTGTTCAATCAGCAGAAAACAGGAAAATAATAACCATGAATAATAGCACTTACACGTAAGTTGGACAGGAAGATGTGAAAATGGTGTTTGTCTTCACAATAATCTTCCCATGATGGGAATATATGCACGTAGTCCCTAAAAACATTGAAAGCATTGTCTTTTAAACTGGGAATAAATGGAATGGGGTTCCAATCTGCAGGAATTGTCCGTCTCTGCAGTTGGGATAGGTCTTAGGCCGGTGGACTTGTTGTACTTTTTGCTGGAGTGGGATTTTTCTGTGGTACAGCTGGTGCTATGGCAAATGAAATCGGTATACCTTTTGCTGGAGTGCAGGTCCTGTGTGGTGGGGCTAGTGGTTTGGCCAGTGAAGCATGGGTACAGTGTGCTGGAGTCGGTCCTACGTTTTGTGTCACTGGTTGTACAGCCAATATAAGTAGGATGCTGTCTGATTTCTCCAGCACCACCACGTTTTTCAAGGACTTTGCTGGTTCTCCTTCAGGTTCGGCAATCACCCTCTTCCTTTTTGATGTTTGATGCACAAGAACATCATTTGAGTGGAAAAACATGGTATGATGACAGATGGAATATGTATTGATAATGGATGGGCATGGCATCTCGACATATATGATGAGTAAACTAAGCAGATGGCGGTGCAACAAAGTAGAAGAAATGCAAGACAACATATGCAAGATACCCGCAATCAATAGAACATTGCCAAATTAGAACAGGCACCTTGATGGGTGAACAGGACAGGCCATCTGCCTTTGACTCCTCGAGGTTAGAATAGTCATTAGGATCATATTCTGAACAAGAATCAACAGGTGGGGAGCATATGAGTTTCATTGCATCCAGAATGGCACTCAATGCCTTGGTGCCAATTTTGTAAGTCATTGCAGTGTTTAGCTTCAAGAGTGGACTGCTGCTAGTGCGACACAAAGCAGCTACACAGATCATAGTGTAGATATAACGGGAAAACCTTAAGCATCAGAGTAAAATCAGCAAAGTGGAACTTGCTGGAATATATGTGCTAGTATTGCCGGTACGGCTAGAAAGGCTTCGGATACCAGCTCTCTTCAAGTGAAGGTGCGGTACTGTTAATATCAGTGTAACTCTCAAAGGCGACATAGCTCCCCGCATTTCCTTGCTATTCTTATAGGATTCAAGTGGGCAGGCCACTACAAATCCTATTCCTATGTTTACAAGATCCTACGAATCAAAGAGGCTCAAAGTGTCCATCACAACCGACCGTATAGACATCTACACTGCAAATGTCCCTGCTCATCTTCAGTACACGGAACATACTGTACTACTATCATACTCCCTCCATTCCAAAATATAAGTCTTGGTAGAGATTTCCACTATGGATCATATACAGATGTATCCAGATACATTTTATAGTGTAGATTCACTCATTTTGCTCCATATGTAGTCCATGGTGGAATCTATACAAAGACTTGTATTTAGGAACGGAGAGAGTACATATTAAAGAAGAACGGAAGAGGAACATGGTAAAGAAGAGCAAGCATATTTTGGATAATAAAATGTTGGTTGCGCAGTGCCCACACATGGTGAACCAGAGCGCATTAAGAATGCAACTCCCAGCTGTCTCTCGACCATTTCAGGTGGTTGGATGAAGATCCTATGTCTCCTAACCCTTCTTCTTCCTCGTCTCTGATTCTTCCCATACAGAACACCGCACGGGCCGCCGGCCGGACCATCGGCCCCCACCGCCTGTGTTCCTCCGCCACCCCCACCCCCACCCCCGCCCCAACCCCCACCCGCGTCGAGTTTTCTTCGTTCAGCGAGGCCCCACAACCACCCGAGCCCCTCCGATCGCACCGGCAAACTCCGACGAGCTCTGAAAAATCAACTGACCCAATTTTGAAATTTAGTCTACTGTGATTTAACTAGTGTGGAATATAAAA
>NC_057808.1:488014299-488016523 GCF_018294505.1 Triticum aestivum
GAGAGGCCTAAAGATAATGTGTGTGCGGGAGACACGTAGGCACATATATGTGCGTATAGAGGGCTAGTAGAGACCGTGCATGTGTATATATGCATGTGAGAGAAATAGTGCTTTCCAACTGAGATTAGTGAAAAGAGTGGTACATAGTAGTCAGAAAGAGAGAGAGAGAAACAGAGAGAGCATGTGCGTGAGACACCCCGACACCCTGAGAGAGATTGTGAGCATGTGTGAAAGAGAAATGCCGATGCATATAAAGTGTGTGCACTTATGCGTTAGATAGAGAGATATATAATGCGTTTGTGAGAACGGGGCGAGGCATAGTGCATCTACGTGTAAAATGCGGTTCTACGCATTAAATTAAAATATAAATGGCATTATTATTTTTGGATGAGATCATGAATTTTGCAAATTGCGTATGGACGAAAATCAGTCTATCAGACACCCATACTCTATTGAATTCTAGCATGTGCATGTGTTTATTTCATATTATCGATCCATAGAGTGAGAGCGGTTTGAAATACAGGCAATGGATGCTTTTGCAATTCATATATAAACATTAATTAGTGCACTCCATGTTGTTAGTGTGAAGCACTTTATACATTTGTCACTTCCATGGATACATTCCAAATTGCTAGCTACGAAATAGAATACATGTCGAATTCAACATAAAGGGGGTTTCGAAGATTCGAATTCATAGGAAGTGCATTCATCTATTTGAACCCGAGATAATGGGATTTGTAAATCAGATGTAAAAGGGGGCATCAATCTTTGTTGTGAGTTTGAACATGCTATATATATTCATACGCATATCTAACTTTTTTTTGCAACCAAGGAGAATATATCTGGAACCATGCATGAATTGAGGTAAGTTGCATATTTTTTAATATATACTCGTGTACAATGTATATTCAAATGCACCCCCTCCATTCCAAAATAATCGTAGCTTTAGGATTTTCAAGAGTAAAGATTTGTGTAGTTTGACAAATCCTGAAAGTTCAATTCAAGAGAACCGAAAACGTTAATGCTTCTGCTCCCAAATATTGAACGAAGCGCCAAATAGGCCTCTGGTCACCCGAAACCGCGCGAGACTAATGTTTTGGTGGTAGGAAATTACTGTCCTGACTCTGGCCCATGTAGCCTATCGGCCCGATGTCCAAAGGTCTAAACCGGGGTAGGTTTGTAACTTCACCAAGACGCCAGTCTCAACCGCCTCCGAGAAGCATTCATACGCCGTGGGCGCCTACCCATGCGCTCGGCCGAAATCTATCCCACCCACATTTGGGACACCTGACATGACTGTCCTACCCCCAACCCACAATATGTCTGAAATTTTAGATGGGGGCAAAGTTTGTAACTTTCCCCAAATTTCAAACAAGCGCGTCTCAAACTGAAACATTGTTCCCCCTTATTTCCCCGCCTCCCTCCGTTTCCCCATTTATACTCCTTGGGCGCGAAAACGCCCTCTCCACTAGCCGCGAAACGCCCAATCCACTCACGCCGGAGCCGGTACCCCGACATCGTCGTCCAACGCAACCGCAACGCCCTCAAGGACTTAGCAGCTGAAGCCGAAGCAGAGCTGCCTCCACGACGCCGACGCCGACGTGCGCCGTACCAGAACCACACCGACCACGCCGTCCTGCGCCTCACTGCTGCGGCTCCACTGTCGCAACCGTCCACTGCACCATAGCTGTTCCCGCTACGCTGTCGTTCGCCGCCTCGGATCTACTTCCCCACCGCCGATAGACGGCCACCGCACCACACTCAACAACTTGGCGATGGGTTCGTCCAAGGCTGCACCGTCCTCCACAACTTCTGGTTTCCGGCGAACAACAAGAAGATCATCGGAAAAACAGAAGGAGGACATAGCACTGCCAGCAGAAAGAGGTACTCCTCTTCCCTTATTCGTGCAAATCTTACGTCTCCGCTCACACCGTATTCATCCCACGAAAGAAACTAGTTGAGCGCTTCTTACTGCATCTTCTTCGTGATCCTAATTGCACAAGGTTTCCTCCCTTTTACTATTTCACCTTTGCTAGAGGTCAGTAGCCCGCCTGGATTTCAATTCAGGGTCAGCTGAACCGCAATTAAAAGAAGCAGCACCCGCTTAGGCGCGCAGAGCACCTAGTCCGCCTGTTCCCCGGGGAAGCGGCGCATCGGTGTCTATCATAGGGGTGTGGGACGCAGGAGCTGCTTGCGCCCGATCTGGAGGTCAGCGGGGCTTGAA
>NC_057808.1:488016702-488019787 GCF_018294505.1 Triticum aestivum
GCAGGCAGGGGAGGAATACTAGGCCGGTGGTCGCTGGCGTTTCGAGGAAGATCGTTAACACTGACTGGCTGGAGGTAGATGAAGGCGATCTGCCCGTTCTTTGTACATCGGACGGTGCAGAAAAAATGGACTGACCTATTTGCTTTCAGTCGACTGTGATTTTCATAGAATCCTGTAGTAATTTAGTGTGCCATGGATGTTGTAGAGCTATCATATGTCTCCCGTCATTTATTTCTCACCGACCTGCTATCTGCTACCTTTACACTGTACTAATTGTGCACACACTTCACCCATACTCACACTATTTTTTTTATGCATGGGTATTTCAGACTCTGACGCAGTGTTGATGAATGCAAAAAAGAAAAGACAGAAGTCGCTCCAGTGTAATTCGAAGATAAGCATTAAGCGTTTCAGCGCTCTAATGGGTGCAGTGTTAGCAGTTGGAGACAGTAAACGTATAGCTCTGCAGTTGATGATCTCAATTGCCACACACAACCATCCCAGGTGCTTGCTTTAACTTCGCGCTGTCAAATGTGGTTGCATGTTGCATATGGTGTCTAGCTTGTTTTGCTTCCAATTTGGTTAAATTGCATCTGCTTACTTTACACATTATACCTTTGATAATGACATGCCTTCCTGTTTTTGATACATACTACATATGTCTATTAACCATGTTCGTACATCAAACTAATGATCTTTTGTATCCCTCATCAATCACTTATGATGAGACAGTCACCCAAGTGGGTTACTGTGAGACGCCCTACTCGTTTAAAGAGTGCAGTGTCATCCTCCCCACATGATTCTCAAGAAACAACATGTAGCGACCAGACCTCAAACAGTCTGATCTACCGTGCACCAGTGTCATCCCTGGATCAGTAATGCTGACACGCACAGTACTCGGAGGATTTATAACAGAGTAGCAATCACACACTTATTACATTGAGTATCTCAAGAGAGAAATAAGTATGACAAATATGGCTTAAGGCCATCTAAAACGATAACAGCGGAAGACTTGGAAGATAAGTGAGTCCATCAACTCCAACGGCATCACTGAGTATAAGACCACGACCTAAGGCACCTTACTCGGCGTCTGAAAAGTCTGCAACATGAAACGTTGCAGCCCGAAAACGGGTCAGCACATGGAATATGCTGGCAATGTAACACATAGAGAGTAATGAACAGATAAAGCTATACTACATGCATATATGGCTGGTAGAAGGCTCTATGGTTACAGTTTTGCGAAAAGCCAATTTTTCCCTACTGCAAAGGAATAAATTTTATTTAACTATCATGGTGGTTGTTAAACATTGAGAATGGTTGATAGCATTCTCAATCCCAATTAAGTATCATCATCAAAACCCAACAAAATTAATTAAAGTAACATGATGAGATTCACATGATAATCCAGATACTAGATACTCAAGGTGTCCATAACCGGGGACACGGCTAACCATGATTAGTTTATACACTCTGCAGAGGTTTGTGCACTTTTCCCCACAAGACTCGATCTCCTCCGTTAGATTTCTCGCACTACATGGTGTTTGAGAAACGGATGACCGAGACACAGTCTTTCAGAAGTGTTTGCACCTTACGAATGGGTAGACAGTACCACCTACATCCCCTACATCTGCTAGTCTACCACTGTAAGAGTTCACACGACCTACTCAACTATGCTAGAGCCCATAATAGCTTGTGGCTGCACACGGAAGTTTCTAGCATGAATAATCTCATGATCCCTTTGAGCCTGGGTGGCGGTCCAAAGAAAAACAGGCAATCCTGGAGTACCCAGGTACCTCAATCCACCCAGATGTGTGTTTTAGTTGCCACCTTAAGTTTAACCATTAATTAACAATCTCACATCTGTCATGGTAACACTCAAACCCAATCCACGTCTACTAGCATAGCATAACGATATAAGCAAACGTAGAAGTAACTCCCAAGAGTTTGATAATAAACAGGGCAATAGGTACTACCTCATCTACTTCCCAGAACCCACAATTTAATTAGATCCTAATCATGCAATGTTTGAGGGTTGATCTAATGCAATAAAACTGGGTAGTAAAAGAAGTATGATCAAAGTGTTACTTGCCTTGCTGATGATCCGTGAAACTTAGAGATTCGAAGTAGCAAGCGGCGCACTCCGGGTACTCTATCGCAAACAAACAAGCATACAGTAAGCACTCAACTAATGCACAAGTAAAACTCAAATAAAAGATCTAACCAGAAAGTTCAACTTAAGAACTCCGGTTTGCAAAAAGAATCAAATCAAACGAAGCAACGAAAGTCAAACGGCGAAAGAAACAAGCTTCGTTTACTAATCTGGATCTAGGTCAAATTTTATAGTAGAAAAAACTTGTTTGAGTTGGTTAAACAGAAAGAGAATTTCGAGACGAAACTCTAGGCGCTTGAATCGCCTGATTCTGATAAACGAGCGAAAAGTTAAACTAAAACAAAAAACAGATCGGAAATCGCGATCGGGAAAAATCGCGAAAAATCCGACGAAAAAGAAAACTGACGAACAGTTAATCGAATGGACGTTCGTTAACAACAACTAAACGGTGAACACGTTCGTTAAAATGAACGGACCGGCGAACGTTCACTAACTAACTAAATCAAAGAAAAAAAATAAACCGATCTATAAAAAATATAAACCTAGGGTTTGAAAATAAACCGAACAGTTTTCCGGCGAAAACCGGCGCGGTGGCTACCTCGGTCCGGTGGGATTCCGGCGGGGTCGGGCGAGGCAATTGCATCTCCTAATTTGTTAAATTGTATCTCCTTAGCTTACACATTATACATGTGAATATGACACGCACTACAGGAAACAGCTACTTTGCCGTCTGCCACGGCGGACGGCAAAGGCTCGAAAGGCGGACGGCAAAAGGCTCCGGCAAAGAAGGCTACGGTAAACAGCTGCTTTGCCGTCTGCTTCCTGGCGGCGGACGGCAAAGGCTCTTTGCCGTCTGCGGCGGACGGCAAAGAGGGCGGACGGCAATAATTGCGCTGTCAGTCCGTTAAGTGGCTAACGGCAGACCTTTGCCGTCCGCCGCAGACGGCAAAATTTCTCTGGTCTTTGTCGTCCGCC
>NC_057808.1:488019797-488020820 GCF_018294505.1 Triticum aestivum
GCCGTCTGCTTCCTGGCGGCGGACGGCAAAGGCTCTTTGCCGTCTGCGGCGGACGGCAAAGAGGGCGGACGGCAATAATTGCGCTGTCAGTCCGTTAAGTGGCTAACGGCAGACCTTTGCCGTCCGCCGCAGACGGCAAAATTTCTCTGGTCTTTGCCGTCCGCCTAATGATGTCATCTACACGTCACTAGATGGCAGGTTCTTTGCCGTCTGCCACGGACGGCAAAGTCTTTGCCGTCTGCCACTGTAGGCAAACTGACCAAATGGGTCAGCTCCCAGGAAGCACAGTTGGCTGCCACGTGGCTTCTTTGCCGTCCGCGGCAGATGGCAAAGAGCTCTTTGCCATCGGTGGCGGACGGCAAAGAGCCTGCATATTGTCTGTTTTTTCTTTTTTTGTTAAATCCCACAATTTACACAGAAAATATATATGACATATAGATATATTTCACAGGCATTCATCACATAAATAAGTTCATACATCATTTCATACATAAACAAGTTCCATCCATCATTTCATACATAAACAAGTTTCATCCATCATTCATACATAAAGAAGTTCCATCCATACATAAAGAAACACTCCATAGCTAAGGTGACTAGAATGAGAAGACAAGAATGAGAAGACAAGAAGAAGAAGAGTAGAACAAGCACTCCATCCAGCACATAATGAAATCTGCAAAATGGCAAAATAAGAAAGTTAGAAATGGATCGTTTTTGAGGTAACTAAGGTGAAATGGATCGTTTTTGAGGTAACTAAGGTGAAATGGACTGTTTTTTAGCTCACTTAGGTCAAATGGATCGTTTTTGAGCTAACTTAGTTGAAATGGATCGGTTTTGAGCTAACTTTGTTGAAATGGATCATTTTTGAGCTAATTTAGTTGAAATGGATCTCCTTCTCATTCTTCTACTTCTTCTTCTTCTTCTTCTTCTTCTTCTTCTTCTACTTCTTCTCATCCCCCGTCTTCTTCTTCTTCTTCTTCTTCTTTCTCCTCCTCCTCCTCCTCCTCCTCTTCTTCTTCTTCT
>NC_057808.1:488021924-488032169 GCF_018294505.1 Triticum aestivum
CCACACTCTTTGCCGTCTGCCAGCGGACGGCAAAGATTCTTTGCCGTCTGCTGGCAGACAGCAAAGAGATGGCTGATGGCAAAGAGCTTCTTTGCCGTCAGCCTTTTCTTTGCCGTCTTCTTATGTGTAGCTGATGGCAAAGAGCTTCTTTGCCGTCAGCTAGCAGACGGCAAAGAGCTGGCAGATGGCAAATTAGCTGATTCCAGTAGTGACGCCTTCCTGTTTCTGGTACATACTACATCTGCCTATCACACCATGTTCTTACATCAAACTACTATTCTTCTGTATCCTGTGT
This sequence comes from Triticum aestivum, assembly GCF_018294505.1. NCBI lineage: Eukaryota > Viridiplantae > Streptophyta > Magnoliopsida > Poales > Poaceae > Triticum > Triticum aestivum. The sequence goes on from NC_057808.1 coordinate 488,022,220, forward strand.
CTATCGCTTATGATGGGACAATCACGCGCGTGGGTTAATATGAGACGCAATACTCTTATAAAGAATGCAATTTCATCCTCTCCACATGATTCTCAAGAAACAGCAAGCCTAAATGAAGATATTGAACGTAGCTCTGTACCTGAAGACTGCACTTCCCCTACACCACCATCACAGGTGCTTGCTCTAACTTCGCAGTGTGATATGTGGTTGCATGTTGCATACGGTGTCTAGCTTGTAATGCTTCTAATTAGGGTAAATTGAATCTGCTTAGTTTACACACTATACCTGTGAATATGACATGCCTTCCTATTTTTGGTACACACTACATCTCTTGTTAACCTTGTTCTTAGATGAAACTACCTCTCTTCTGTATCCTGCATCAATCACTTACGACGAGTCACCTTTATTCGTTGCATATTGCATATTATTTCGAGCCTGTTGCCATGTATTGCTTCTAATTTGGTCAAATACATTTCTTAGGGCACCCTTTTAATTTGGCAGAGTGATATTGGTTTCACCTTTCATATGGTTTCTAGCTTGCATCGATTCTAACAAGTTCAAGCACCTTGTGCTTAGTTTACACTTTATACATCATACATGTCAATATGTCACGCCGTCCTGTTTTTCATACATATTCCATCGTCCTCCTATCATGCGGCTGCCTTACATGAAAGTAGTGTTCGTCAGTATCATGCATCAATGAGTTCTGAAGAGCAAATTTTATTCCTTTTTCTTGTGGGTTTGACTTGACAAGGCAAAATCAAGAAAGATGAAGGAAAAGAGTAAGGAAGGCGATGATGGTGGTCCTCTGCAGCAACGTAAACGGAGCATCTGTACCGATTCTCCTTGTAATGATAGTGCATTACAAGGTCCAAGTCTCCGCTCCCCTACTCCACCATCCAAGGTGCTTGCTCAAACTTGGCAGTGTGATATCTGGTTGCATGTTGCATATGGTGTCTAGCTCGTATTGCTCCTAATTAGTGTAAACTGCATCTGCTTAGCTTACACATGATACATGTGAATATGACACGCTTTCCTGTTTTTGGTACATACTATATCTGTCTATCACACCATGTTCTTACAAGAAACTACTCTTCTTGTGTATCCTGCATCAGTCACTTATGATGGGACACCTTTAAGTTGGAAGTGTGATATTGGTTTGCGTCTCGAATATGATTTCTAGCATGTATTGCTTCTAGTTTGATGAACGCCACCTATGACGAGACAATTTTAACTTGGCAGAGTGATATTGATTGCACCTTCCATATGGTGTCTTGCAGTGTTTCTAATTTGTTGAAGTGCCTTCTGCTTAGTTACCACATCATAGGTGTGAATATGTCAAGCCGTCCATTTTTTCATACATATTCCATCCTCATATCATGACTTTGCCTTTCATCAGAGTAGTGTTCGTCAGTATCATGCATGAATGAGTTCTGAAGAGCGAATGATATTCCTTTTTCTTGTCGGTATGACCTCACAATGCAAAATCAATAAAGCTGAAGGAAATTGGCAAGGCATTGGATGATGGTGGTCCTTCCGAGCAACTGAAACGGAGGTTCTCTACAGGTTCTACTCCGCCATCCTGCCAACAAGATTCGCAAGACAACGCAAGGCTAGACAGTCAACGTAGCTGTGTAGATGATGAGCACATCTCCCCTACTCCACCATCATAGGTGCTTGCTCTAACTTGGCACTATTATATGTGGTTGCATGTTGCGTATGATGTCTAGCTTGTATTGTTTCTAACTTTGTTGAATTGCATCTGCTTACTTTACACATAATGCCTGTGAATATGACATGTGTTCCTGTTTCTACATCAGACTACTATTCTTGCATATCCCGCATCAGTCACTTATGATAAGGCACCTTTAAGTCGCCACTGTGATATTGGTTGTGTCTTGCATATGATTTCTAGCATGTACTGCTTCTAATTTGTTGAAACGCCATACAGTTTGAACTTGGCAGAGTGATATTGGTTGCATCTTTCATATGGTGTCTAGCTTGCAGTGCTTCTAATTTGTTGAAATGCCTTCTGCTTAGTTACCACATCATAGGTGTGAATATGTCACACCATCCTGTTTTTCATACATATTCCATCCTCGCATCATGTGTTTGCCTTTCATCCGAGTAGTGTTTGTTAGTATCATGCATGAATGAGTTCTGAAGAGCGAATTTTATTCCTTTTTCTTATCGGTTTGACTTCACAATGCAAAATCATTACAGCTGAAGGAAATTAGTCCGGCAGTGGATGATGGTGGTCCTTCGGAGCAACTCAAACAGGGGGTCTCTACATATTCTACTCCGCCATCCTCCCAACAAGATTCGCAAGACAACACAAGGCTGGACAGTCAACGTAGCTGTGTAGATGATGAGCACATCTCCCCTACTCCACCATCACAGGTGCTTGCTCTAACTTGACACTATTATATGTGGTTGCATGTTGCGTATGATGTCTAGCTTGTATTGCTTCTAACTTGAATTGCATCTGCTTACTTTACACATAATGCCTGTGAATATGACACGTGTTCCTGTTTCTAGGACATACGTGTACATGATGAGCACATCTCCCCTACTCCACCATCACAGGTGCTTGCTCTTACTTGGAACTGTTATACGTGGTTGCGTTTTCCGTATGATGTCTAGTTTGTATTGCTTCTGATTATGTTGAATTGCATCTGCGTAGCTTACAACTTATACCTGCAACGATCACTTACCCGTAAGACACATTTAACTTGGGACTGTGATGTAGGTTGCATCTTGCATTGTCTTCTAGCTTGTACTGCTTCTAATTTCTTGAAATGACACTTACGACGAGACACTTTTTACCTGATAGAGTGATACTGGTTGCATGTTCATATGGTGCCTAGCTTTCATTTCTTCTAATTTTGTTGAAATGCCTTCTGCTTACTGTTTTTTCATACATATTCCATCCTCCTATCGCACGTGTGAATATGAAATGCTGTCTTTTTTTGTATATATTCCATCCTCCTATCCTGCGCTTGCCTTACATCAAAGTAGTGTTCGTCTGTATCATGCATCAACCAGTTATGCAGAGCTAATTTTATTCATCTTCTTGTGGTTTTGACTTCATAAGGCAATATCAGAAAATAGGAAGGAAAAGAGTAAGTTAGGGGATGTTGGTGGTCCTCCGCACCGACGCAAACAGAGACTCTCTAGATTTGCCACTGCTACTGCTAATGAAGTTCAAGTCCCAAGTCTACATGATGAGTTCATCTCCCGTACTCCACCATCGCAGGTGCTTGCTCTAAGTTGACAGTGTGATAATTGGTTTCATGTTGCATATGTTTTCTAGCCTGTATTTCTTCTATTTTGATTAAATTGCACCTGCTGAGTTTATACGTTATACATGTGCATATGACATGGCTTTCTGTGTCTAGAATACACTGCATCTATCTATCATACCATGTTCTTACATCAAAGTACTGCTGTTGTGTATCCCGCATCAGTCACTCATGATTGGACGCTTTTAACATGGCAGTTTGATAGTGGTTGCATCTTGCATTGATTTCTACATTGTACTGCTTCTAATTTTTTGAATTGCCACTTATGACAAGACACTTTTAACTTGGCAGAGTAATATTGGTTGCATCTTTCATATGGTGTCTAGCTTGCATTACTTCTATTTTCTTGAAAATCCTTCTGCTTAGTTTGCACATCGTAGCTGTGAATATGTCATGCCGTCCTGTTTTTCTTACATATTCCATCCTCATACAGTTGTCTTACATCAAAGTATTGCTTGTCTGTATCATGCATCAATGAGTTCTGAAGAGTGATTTTATTCTTTTGTGTTGTGGGTACAGCTTGACATGGCAAAGTCAAAAAAGAGCAAGGAAAATAATATAGTAGGGAGTGCTGTTACTCGTCGGGTGAAACGGAAAAGGTTCTGCCGTCGAGATTCTGCTGGTACTTATAGTGCAGTAGAAGGTCCAAGTCCACCGGCTAAATCTACAAACACAATATCACCTGCTCCACCAGCTGCAGCATCCGCTTCAACTGTACCAGCATCTCAACCAGTTACTCGTTCATTTGCTCCGGAACTGGCTAGTTCCCAAGCTGCCTTCACACCTAACACTACTTCTGAAGCACTACAGACACAACAGGACTTGGCAAGATCAGATGAACCTCATGAGCATCAACACCAAGACGGTACCTGACCGAGTCAAGTTGCAGTTGCATGCTCCTTTATATGTACTCTCACAGTTTGATGTACACTAACACTTTCCATATTCGTTGTTGAACTAGCACCACGGCGCAAGCGGAAACAGACATCAGGGATAATGCTTGACAGATTAACAAAATCTAAAGGAGGAAGAATGGAGATCCATTTTGAGGCAGGTTTGAAAAGGCCACGTGATGCTACAGAGTCAGCCAAGTTAGTATCAGAGGCAGCTGTTGCCTTTAGGTGTCATGCACGTATCCTCCCAACGCGGATCCAGTACAGGAATGAGAAAGACAATACCCAGTTTAACACCTTCCTTGACCATTTATCCGTAAGTAATGTTATTCATCGCAATTAGTAATATTGTCTTGCTCTGTCCCATACTTTCTAGCTTCCTCCTAATAAGACTCACATTCTTTTTTCAACAGATGAGGTTCAAGTTGGATCCAAAAGATGATGCAACTAAACAAGCATGCACTCATGTTTTTCAGTCTGCTCTGCGACAGTATCGGTACCACCTTAGAAAATCTCACTTTGAAGGCAAGGCTAACAATGAAATTGCCCAAACATCTCCAGTGGAATATATTACAGATGAAGACTGGACAACCCTCGTTAAACACTGGTCTGATCCAAAGTATCAGGTAGGCTATATGTATTTGATCAGACCACATATTGAACTTGTATTTTTGTATATGCCTTAAAAGTGTATCTTCTTCTAGGCTAACTGTTTGAAGAACAAAACCAACCGTTCTAAAGTGAAATTCCAACAGACAACAGGATCTCGTAGCTATATTGCACACTGCGAGGCTCTTGTAAATAGCTGCTACTTCCTTCTTTTTTTTGTGCCATATTATCGTATCTATATTGACTTGTTCCAAATATAGAGGAAAGCACGTGTGGACCAAAAAGAACCTGAACCGAATGCAGTGCAAATCTTCAAGGATTGCCACACCAGCAAGATGAAGGGCATGAGCACACTAGTTCAAGCCGCTGTTGTAAGTCCTTACTCCTCCTGCCTTGAACTGATTGGTACTGTGATGTGTTCATTTAACTACTTGGTTTGCAGCCAATGTCAGTTACTCTGTTCACTTTTATTCAGAGTTGTCTTAACGTATCATTTCACCTTACATGGTTTAAAAGAGATGAATGATATTCTTTTGGTTTTGATCTGTAATCTAGTTGTTATGTTCACGTGCGCACACAATGATAAAATAGCCTGTTTGTTTTATATCTGTTTGCCCATGATATGAATGATGTCATACTATGTTCATCCTACTTTAAACCATGTCTCTTTATCCTTAGATGTCAACGAATGTGAGGAAATAGACAATACAGTAGGCATGCTACATGGACATATGTTCCGAAAGTGATTTTATTATGTAGTTGGCACTACAATACATGCTAATGTATTGCAATAGTTCACCAAAATAAGTTATGTATAAACGTTTAACCTACTTTGTTTGTTTTTGTCCCATTAGTAACTTATCTAGTACACTAATCTACAAGTTCAGAATTTCAGGAAGCTATGGAACAAATGATTGAACAGCCACAACCACCTGAAGGTGACGAGGCTACTACAGGCACAATGTCACCTCTTGCTGCAGTGCGTCAGTATCTCTCCACTAACAGTGCAAAAAGCACCTTCCTGCGTAATTCTGGGTTGGTTGTCAAGGTAACCTCGTCCAAATCGCCTACTGAACAAAATCTTCCTGCTAGACAGAGTGATATATCTGTGCTCCAGACACAAGTCCAATCCCTAATGGACATTGTTTTGGAAACAAGAATATTGGTTGAGAAATGTCGTCAAGATATGAATGGTTTTGAAACCAGACTATCAGACATTCGCTTCGTTGTTCAAGAGCAATGGCGGAAAAAGGTGGAGATCGTGCTGCTCCATCAGATTCTACAGCCTGAAACATTAGCACTTAGGTCAAATGATCTGTGCTTCTATACATCTGATGGTGCTTTTATCTGGAAGGACTGTAAACTTTATGCCAACAGGCCTTTTGTTGTATGGTTGGAATTTATTTTGTTGTGATACAACATTTATGATGCTGCCTCAGGCTGCAGTAATTACGACGCTATTTTTGTATAGTGTAGGTTTATCTTAGTAATGTATTCGGCCGAAAGCTTCGTAGGAGCCCAACATGCCAACATTTGTCGGGCCCATTCCAATTGGGCTAAAAATGATTACGGGCCGAAATTGGCATGTAGCCCACTAAAAATATCTGGGCCTAAATCAGCATAAGCTTTCATATTTTTCTGGTAGGCCTGTGCCCATAGTGGGCCTTTAACAGGCCTAAACATAATTTGGGCCCTCGGTAAAAATAGGCCATTTAGAGGTGTAAATATCTCGAGCCCATAAAAAACATGGGCCTTTAATAGACCGAAAGTGAGATTGGGCCCTGATTGTGCCAAATAACCCACTGGACTTAGCAGGCCAAAATGGTGGCCCATTTACGATGCGGATCTTTGACAGGCCGAAATTCGGACGGGCCGTAAATGTGTCGACCTAATACATGGGCCTTTAACAGGCCGGAACTTCGGTCAGGCTAAATTATCGTCATTTTTACATGGGCCGTTAATGGGCCCGATATGACGTTGGGCCACATATGGCCCATGGTTTACGTCCGGCGTTAACAGGTCGAAAGTGGCCCAAAGCTATAGTGGGCCTCTAACAGGCCGAATGTCAGACATGGCCGAAGATGACCCAAATCCTTCACGGTCATTTATGGGCTGAAAGTTTTGATGGCCTGTAAATGGGCCCAAATGAAGCCGGACCTTTAACAGGCCGAAAATACACCGTGCCGTAATTTGGCCCAATTACTTAGAGGACTGTTAACGGGCCAGAAGTGACCATGGGCCGCGTTGATGACAAGTTTAGGACAGGCCGTTGATGGGCCGATTTGACAGAGAATGTTGGGCCTTTAGCTGGGCAAGCCCATTATGGTCTGTAGAATCTTGTGGGCCTTTAGCTAGGCCGGCCCATTGTGGTCCGCAAAATCTTGTGGGCCTTTAGCTGGGCCGGCCCATTATGGTCTACAAAATCGTGTGGGCCTTTAGCTGGGCCGGCCCATTATGGTCCGCTAAATTTTGTGGGCCTTTAGCTGGGCCGGCCCATTATGGTCCGCTAAATCTTATGGGCCTTCGGTTGGGCCGGCCCATTTAAACTTTGTGGGCCACTTTTGGGCCGGTCCACGTGTCAACATATCATAGGCCCATCTCGACCGTTGGATGAGTGACACCTGTGCCAACGCGGAGCTGATGCGTGGATCCGTCAGCCCATGAGAATTTTACACGTGGAAAATCGGCATTGGTCATGGCTGTTAACGGGTTATCGGATCCAAAATCCGATCCGATAGCTTAACGGCGTTCCGTTACGGTGGATGCCACGTGTCGGTCACCCTTGACGAAAGCACTTCTGTGACGCGCGATTTATCGTCATGGAAGTGGACACTTCCGTGATGATAATTTTGGCAATGTCATGGAACACTTCTACGACAGCACAGGTATGACTATCTTGATTCTGTCATAAATTTGTCATGGATGTACATGCATGACAGAAAATGCGACCTACTGTGACAAACACGTATCATCACGGAAGTGTATTTTTTTGTAGTGTGCGTCTGTACTGTGTTAAAAAAAGAACAAAAAAGAGCAGCGAAACAGTTGCCTCAAGGAGAGAAAGAAAACTTGGACAAGCAATGTTCCGATAATTCTTCATCACAGTTTCGCATTTGGAGTTTTTCGATCTGGATTTCCATACCAATTACTCCCTCCGTCCACAACTATAAGATGTTTTATTAACTTTTTTTCTAAATCGGATGTATATAGACATGTTTTAATATGTTTGTTTACTCATTTCAGTTTGCCCATTGAAATATCCAAACATCTTATATTTGTGAGAGCATCTCCACTCCTTCGCCCCCCAGGGACTTGAAATAACGCTATCTGGGGGTGCGCTGGCGAAAAACTCAGCATGGGGGCAGTCGGTTTTCGAACCACCGCCCCAGACGCCGTTATTTTGAAACCAAACTCGGCCAAAATTCGGCCAAACACAACACAAATTCGGCCAAACTAGGCGATTTCATTGATATTTGTACAAAAAAAAACTGAAAACATGATTTAAAAACTAATAACTAAAACGAACTACTGCACCGCCGCCCGCCTTCTACATGCCGAAGAGCCTGTAGAACTTGGTGTAGTCGCCGCCGCCGTCGTCGTCACCGTCGTCGTCGTTGCCATCCTGCGTGCCGCCGCCATCCCTGCTGCACCCCTAGCCAGCGTCGCCGATGCGTGGGGGGTTGAATGGCCCGGGCGCCTCCTCATCGCTATCGTCGAGGATGAGGATGCCGCCCTCCTCGTGTCTGCGGGCCGAGCGGCGATCTCCTCGAGGGTGCGGCGCTGGTGCGCCATCTCCTCGCGGACGTAGTCCTCCGGCGCCAACCTGAGGGCGTTCTCGTCGGCGGCGGCCATGGCCTCATGCTCCTTCTTCACGGGGAGCAGCCCTGGCTCGGTATTCGGCCGGACGAGGCGGGAAGAGGGATGAGAGGGTCCACGGTCGCCCTCGTTGATGAGGAGGGCGCCGGCGCGGGTACGACGCCCGAGCGGCATCTCCTGTGACTCCGGCTTGACGGGACGGAGCGCAGGCGATCCGGAGGAAAGGGAACCCGGCGACGAGGAGGTCGCCGTCTCCATTCGCCGCGGCGTCCAGGAGCTGCCACGGCGGCGAGAGGAGGGGGAGCGGGTACTCCAAGCGCGGTGTGTTGCCGGCCTTGATGTGCTCGAGGACGGCTTCGAGCGTGCGGCCAGGGACGCCCCACCATTGGCGCCGCCCCTTGGAGTTTAGGCGGCCGCGGGGCTCGACACCGTTGGTGGAGGCGAGCTGCTCCTCGTGGCGGCGGTCGAAGTACGCCATCCACAGCATGTTGCTGCCGGGGGTGTACTTCGGCTGGTTCTGCACTTGCTCCGGCAGCGACGACCAGATCGCGCGATCTACGCTCGGCGATCAGCGCCGGTGGGCGCTGGAGGCATCGGACGCCGCCGACGCTCAGCCTCCACGAACCCGCCACCCGCATGTTGTAACATCCCAAATTTTCAATTTGGAATGTTATACATAGATCATTCATGCATATCATATTTCATTTGCACATTTGCTTTGCGATCCTCGAAATTCTAAGCAACTCAAGGACCCATGGAGAGAGTTGGGATTTCATCATTTTCATATTTGAATTTTATCAAATATTGAAACAAGGGTCATTTGTTTTAAATTATTTTTCTCTCCGAAAATATTTCATATCAAAATATATGAGAGGGGATAATATGACTTCCCCAAAATAATGAAATATTGGAGGAAAAATATTAAAAACAAATAAACATATTTATTTGGATTTTATTGCTATTTTATTTGAATTAGGAAAAATACGTGTTTTTCAAAATTGCATTAGTCCTAAATAAATGTCCACCTTGTCCGGTAGATTTTTAGAGGATGGGGAAAATTTATTTCAGGATTTTTGGAGTCCGTTTAGTATTTCTTTTCTTCGTTTTTCTGCGCATCAGAATATTTTAAAACAGAAAATGTGCAACCGCCTTACCGGGCCGTGTCCGACCTGGACACCAACCCGGCCAGCCTCTTTATAAGCCGGGGGCCCGAGACCCCGCAGCCCACCAGCCGTCGCGCCGCGCCTCCCGAACCCTAGCCGCCAGCCCGCGCCGCCGCCTCGATCCACGAGCCGCCGTCGCCCGCCCCACCGCACTGCCACTCGCTGCC
>NC_057808.1:488756028-488768094 GCF_018294505.1 Triticum aestivum
AACGACCACTGGAGTGTAGTCTCAGGGTCTGTTTGGTTGGGGACTAGTGTGGCCAAGCCAAAGTGTGGCTAGCCACACAAGTGTGGCTGAGAAATTGGATGCCAAACTTTGGCAAAAGTTGGCAAAAAATTGTCTCTATGACAAGTGGGCCATGGGGGCAATAAAGTGTGGCAAGCCAAAGTGTGGCAAAAACCAAACACATGCCAACTAAACTGTGGCTGCCAAATTTTGGCTTGGCAAACGGTGGCTGGGAACCAAACAGCCCCTCAATCTACTGCACGAACTCGTCATCCATCACAACACAGGTGGCTTCTGCTCCTCCTTGTCACCAAGGAAATTGACACCAATTTGACGAAGGATGGAAGTGTGGACAACGAGGGGCCCAGAGAACGTGGGCGGCGGTGCTAACTGAACCTAGAGCCACGTGCCGACCACCAGTTGGTGGCGTCAGTCTTTTGCCCATCTCGGCGACCAGTGGTGGAGGCGTGCGATGGATTTGGGAGAGGAAAGTAGGAGGATAGGGCTTGTGTTTGTGTTCGGCCGACTTTAGGGCCAGTTCTTCTGGCAACTTAAAGAAATAAGCCGCCTCTTTCCTAGCTTTTTCTATAAGTCGCCTCTTATTCATTGGGGCTTCGAAATTAGTTACAAGTTACTAATTTAGAAGTTTCAACAAATCTAGGAGGAGGCTTTATTTTAAAGCTGGTGGAGAGGCAACTTATTTTCTAAGCTGCCCAAATGGACTGGTCCTTAATAGCTGGGGTAGGTATACCGATGAAGCTTAAATGCGGGTAGCATCGTAGTAGGTTTCTCGGTAACTGCGTTGTGAATTCGGGTTGACGGATGACCAGTCAAGCTGGAGTGCATATACGATGCGAATGATTCTGAAACGGGCACGGTGGGAAAGAGGTTTTTGGATGCGCCCGGGTTGTCGAAGTCCGATGTGGCGGACGTGTAGACCACCACGCCCCAGCCAACCCCCCTCCCCCGGTTTTATGTTGGTTTGTGGGATTTCAGATGTCCGAATTGATTTGGTCATTTCTGGTGAGCTGCATTGGATGGCTAAAGGTGACCAAACCATAATGTCCAAACATTTGTGGTCAATTAGGTGACCCGCATTGGAGATGCCCTTACTTCAATTGGCTAGTGTTGTTGAAATCGCTTCATTCTCCATTCTTTTAGGTCCTGTTTGGCTCATAAGATTTTCAAAGGAATTTTGTAGGATTATATTTCATAGAATCTTTTTCCTCGTAGAGTTCATTTGGTTCAAAGGAGTGGACCCACCGAAATTCCTCTGGAATGCTTTCTACGCTAAAAATTACATAGGATTCCTAGCAAGAGGTTAAACCTCTTGGAAAAAAATCTCTTTGAGTCTATGATAACTATGGCACCCACTCTATTTTCATAGAAAATTCCTGTGTTTTTCTGTAATGCAACCAAACAACGTCTATTGCCGATTCTTGTATTTTAAATTCCTGTATAGGATTCTAAAGTGCCATGGTAGTCTATTGTGTTCTTCTATTCATGTGTTTTTTAAATCCTTCAAACCAAAGAAATCCTTAGAGTCTCTTTGATTCGTAAAACATGGGAATAGAAAAAACATAAGATTAGAATGTCATGCTTATTTCAATCTTATAGGGTTTTGGTTTGTTAGATTGCATCATCGGATAAACAAAGTATTCTTTCAAGTATGTTTGAGTGGATGCTAGAAATCCTATAGGAACTAGCACAAAGAAATCCTTAGTAAAAATTCCTATTGGATTCAACTATATGATGAATGAAACAATCAACATAGAAAAAATTCCTAAGAATTCTAATCCTTCAAAATTCATATGAAAATCCTTTGAATCAAATGCGCCCTTAGAGGAACTCCAACGCGCCGACCCATTTTTTCTGCGCGTGTCCGTTAGGGCCGCCGCGGACAGAAAAGTCCGCCCAACGCGCCGACCCAAACGGACACGTGTCCGCTTTTCATAAGCCTGCCGTCCCATTCCCGGTCCAAATTTCAGCATCATTTGTGTCGTCGCAGACACGAAGCGGACGCACGCGACGCCCACCAACTCCTCCTGGCCCACCAATCAGTGGCACATAGGTCATTCTCTTCCACCTTCATCGACAGCAAGCCCTATCCTCGCCCCACCCTGTCGCCGTCGGCACCCAGTTTTGGCGCCCCCTGCCAGCAGTCCGCGCCCACACACCTCCCCCGCACACCGCCACCTCCCAAGTCGCCGCCACCACTGCCTCGCCGCCGGGCCACAGCAGCTTCCCCCTACCCCGACGTCGCCGCGAGCACGAAGTCTTCCCCCGCCCTGGCCAGCTCCTTCGTCTGACGCCGCCAGACAAGCTACCTGGTCCAGGGAAGGCGCGCGTTATTTCGCCGGCCAGCTTCTTCGACGACGACCGCAAGCTGTTCGACAGTTTGCCCCCAAGATAAAGTTGTTATTTATATTTCCTTATATCATGATAAATGTTTATGATTCATGCTATAATTGTATTAACCGGAAACTTAGTACATGTGTGAATACATAGACAAACAGAGTGTCACTAGTATGCCTCTACTTGAGTAGCTCGTTGAATCAAAGATGGTTAAGTTTCCTAGCCATAGACATGAGTTGTCATTTGATTAACGGGACCGCATCATTAGAGAATGATGTGATTGACTTGACCCATTCCGTTAGCTTAGCACTTGATCGTTTAGTTTGTTGCTATTGCTTTCTTCATGACTTATACATGTTCCTATGACTATGAGATTATGCAACTCCCGAATACCGGAGGAACACTTAGTGTGCTATCAAACGTCACAATGTAACTGGGTGATTATAAAGATGCTCTACAGGTGTCTCCGATGGTGTTTGTTGGGTTGCCATAGATCGAGATTAGGATTTGTCACTCCGTGTTTCGGAGAGGTATCTCTGGGCCCTCTCGGTAATGCACATCACTATAAGCCTTGCAAGCAATGTGACTAATGAGTTAGTCACGGGATGATGCATTACGAAACGAGTAAAGAGACTTGCCGGTAATGAGATTGAACTAGGTATTGAGATACCGACGATTGAATCTTGGGCAAGTAACATACCGATGACAAATGGAACAACGTATGTTGTTATGCGGTTTGACCGATAAAGATCTTTGTAGAATATGTAGGAACCAATAAGAGCATCCAGGTTGCGCTATTGGTTATTGAACGGAGATGAGTCTCGGTCATGTCTACATAGTTCTCGAACCCGTAGGGTCCGCACGCTTAACGTTCGGTGACGATCGGTATTATGAGTTTATGTGTTTTGATGTACCGAAGGTTGTTCGGAGTCCCGGATGTGATCACGGACATGACGAGGAGTCTTGAAATGGTCGAGACATAAAGACTGATATATTGGACGACTATGTTTGGACTTCGGAATGGTTCCGGGTGAGTTCGGGCAATTACCGGAGTACCGGGGTGTTACCGGAACCCCCGGGTAGTCTAATGGGCCATATGGGCCTCAGTGGAGAGAGAGAGGGGCGGCCAGGGCAGGCCCCGCGCCCCCTCCCCCTTGCGTCCAGATTGGACTAGGGAAGGGGGGGGGGCGCCCCCCTTTCCTTCTCCCTCTCTCCTCCTTCCTTCCTCTCCTATTCCAACTAGGGAAGGAGGGGAATCCCTACTCCCGGTGGGAGTAGGACTCCCCATGGGGCGCGCCATGAGAGGGCCGGCCCTCCCCCTCCTCCACTCCTTTATATACGGGGGAGGGGGGCACCCCATAGACACACAAGTTGACAGTTGTCTTAGCCGCGTGCGGTGCCCCCCTCCACAGATTTCCACCTCGGTCATATCGTTGTAGTGCTTAGCCGAAGCCCTGTGTCGGTAACTTCATCATCACCGTCATCACACCATCGTGTTGACGAAGCTCTCCCTCGACACTCAGTTGGATCTAGTCGTGGGACGTCACCGAGCTGAGCGTGTGCAGATCATGGAGGTGCCGTACTTTCGGTACTAGTGTCGGTCGAATCGTGAAGACGTACAACTACATCAACCGCGTTGTCATAACGCTTACGCTTTCAGTCTACGAGGGTACGTGGACAACACTCTCCCCTCTCGTTGCTATGCATCACCAAGATGGATCTTGCGTGTGCATAGGAATTTTTTTGAAATTATTGCGTTCCCCAACAGTGGCATTCAAGCCAGGTCTATGCGTAGATGTTATATGCACGAGTAGAACACAAAGAGTTGTGGGCGATAATAGTCATACTGCTTACCAGCATGTCATACTTTGATTTGGCGGTATTGTTGGATGAAGCGGCCCAGACCGACATTATGCGTACGCTTACGCGAGACTGGTTCTACCGACGTGCTTTGCACACAGGTGGCTGGCGGGTGTCAGTTTCTCCAACTTTAGTTGAATCGAGTGTGACTACGCCCGATCCTTGTTGAAGGTTAAAACATCACACTTGACGAAAAATCGTTGTGGTTTTGATGCGTAGGTAAGAACGGTTTTTGCTCAGCCCGTAGCAGCCACGTAAAACTTGCAACAACAAAGTAGAGGACGTCTAACTTGTTTTTGCAGGGCATGTTGTGATGTGATATGGTCAAGACATGATGCTAAATTTTATTGTATAAGATGATCATGTTTTGTAACACAGTTATTGGCAACTGGCAGGAGCCATATGGTTGTCGCTTTATTGTATGAAATGCAATCGCCATGTAATTGCTTTACTTTATCACTAAGCGGTAGCGATAGTCGTGATAGCAATAGTTGGCGAGACGACAACGATGCTTCGATGGAGATCAAGGTGTCAAGCCGGTGACGATGGTGATCATGACGGTGCTTTGGAGATGGGGATTAAAGGCACAAGATGATGATGGCCATATCATATCACTTATATTGATTGCATGTGATGTTTATCCTTTATGCATCTTATTTTGCTTAGTTCGGCGGTAGCATTATAAGATGATCTCTCACTAAATTTCAAGGTACAAGTGTTCTCCCCGAGTATGCACCATTGTGAAAGTTCGTCGTGCCGAGACACCACGTGATGATCGGGTGTGATAAGCTCTATGTTCATATACAACGGGTGCAAGCTAGTTTTGCACACGCAGAATACTCGGGTTAAACTTGACGAGCCTAGCATATGCAGATATGGCCTCGGAACACTAAGACCGAAAGGTCGAGCGTGAATCATATAGTAGATATGATCAACATAGTGATGTTCACCATTGAAAACTACTCCATCTCACGTGATGATCGGACATGGTTTAGTTGATTTGGATCACGTGATCACTTAGATGATTAGAGGGATGTCTATCTAAGTGGGAGTTCTTAAGTAATATGATTAATTGAACTTAATTTATTATAATCACTTGACTCAGCTGGGAGTTAATCTTCCGGTTGATAGTGTCATTGACAGAGTTCTTCAATCACTGCCACCAAGCTACAAAAGCTTCGTGATGAACTATAACATGCAAGGGATGGATAAGAAGATTCCCAAGCTCTTCACAATGCTAAAGGCTGCAGAGGTAGAAATCAAGAAGGAGCATCAAGTGTTGATGGTCAACAAGACCACCAGTTTCAAGAAAAAGGGTAAAGGGAAGAAGGGGAACTTCAAGAAGAACGACAAGCAAGTTGCTGCTCAATTGAAGAAGCCCAAGTCTGGACCTAAGCCTGAGACTAAGTGCTTCTACTGCAAAGGGACTGGTCACTCGAAGCGGAACTGCCCCAAGTATTTGATGGATAGGGATGGCAAGGTGAACAAAGGTATATGCGATATACATGTTATTGATGTGTACCTTACTAATACTCGCAGTAGTACCTGGGTATTTGATACTGGTTCTGTTGCTAATATTTGCAACTCGAAACAGGGACTACGGATTAAACGAAGATTGGCTAAGGACGAGGTGACGATGCGCGTGGGAAATGGTTCCAAAGTCGATGTGATCGCTGTCGGCACGCTACCTCTACATCTACCTTCGGGATTAGTTTTAGACCTGAATAATTGTTATTTGGTGCCAGCATTAAGCATGAACATTATATCTGGATCTTGTTTGATGCGAGACGGTTATTCATTTAAATCCGAGAATAATGGTTGTTCTATTTATATGAGTAATATCTTTTATGGTCATGCACCCTTGAAGAGTGGTATATTTTTGTTGAATCTCGATAGTAGTGACATACATATTCATAATATTGAAGCCAAAAGATGCAAAGTTGATAATGATAGTGCAACTTATTTGTGGCACTGCCGTTTGGGTCATATTGGTGTAAAGCGCATGAAGAAACTCCATTCTGATGGACTTTTGGAATCACTTGATTATGAATCACTTAGTACTTGCGAACCATGCCTCATGGGCAAGATGACTAAAACTCCGTTCTCTGGAACAATGGAGCGAGCAACAGATTTGTTGGAAATCATACATACTGATGTATGTGGTCCGATGAATATTGAGGCTCGCGGCGGGTATCGTTATTTTCTGACCTTCACAGATGATTTGAGCAGATATGGCTATATCTATTTGTTGAAACATAAGTCTGAAACATTTGAAAAGTTCGAAGAATTTCAGAGTGGAGTGGAAAATCATCGTAACAAGAAAATAAAGTTTCTGCGATCTAATCGTGGAGGATAATATTTGAGTTACGAGTTTGGTCTTCATTTGAAACAATGCGGAATAGTTTCGCAACTCACGCCACCTAGAACACCACAACGTAATGGTGTATCTGAACGTCGTAACCGCACTTTATTAGATATGGTGCGATCTATGATGTCTCTTACTGATTTACCGCTATCATTTTGGGTTGTGCTTTAGAGACGGCTGCATTCACGTTAAATAGGGCACCATCTAAATCCGTTGAGACGACACCTTATGAACTGTGTTTTGGCAAGAAACCCAAATTTTCGTTTCTTAATGTTTGGGGCTGCGATGCTTATGTGAAAAAGCTTCGACCTGATAAGCTCGAACCCAAATCGGAGAAATGTGTCTTCATAGGATACCCAAAGGAGACTGTTGGGTACACCTTCTATCACAGATCCGAAGGCAAGACATTCGTTGCTAAGAATGGATCCTTTCTAGAGAAGGAGTTTCTCTCGAAAGAAGTGAGTGGGAGGAAAGTAGAACTTGATGAGGTAACTGTTGGGGAACGTAGTAATTTCAAAATTTTCCTACGCACACGCAAGATCATGGTGATGCATAGCAACGGGAGGGGAGAGTGTTGTCCACGTACCCTCGTAGACCGACAGCGGAAGCGTTATCACAACGC
This sequence comes from Triticum aestivum, assembly GCF_018294505.1. NCBI lineage: Eukaryota > Viridiplantae > Streptophyta > Magnoliopsida > Poales > Poaceae > Triticum > Triticum aestivum. The sequence continues at coordinate 488,763,249 of NC_057808.1, forward strand.
GGTTGATGTAGTCGTACGTCTTCACGATCCGACCAATCAAGTACCGAAAGTACGGCACCTCCGAGTTCTACACACGTTCAGCTCGATGACGTCCCTCGAACTCCGATCCAGCCGAGTGTTGAGGGAGAGTTTCGTCAGCACGACGGCGTGGTGACGATGATGATGTTCCACTGACGCAGGGCTTCGCCTAAGCTCCGCAATGGTATTATCGAGGTGTAATATGGTGGAGGGGGGCACTGCACACGGCTAAGAGATCTCAAGGATCAATTGTTGTGTCTCTGGGGTGCCCCCCTGCCCCCGTATATAAAGGAGCAAGGGGGAGGCAGCCGGCCAAGGGGAGAGGCGCGCCATAGGGGGGAGTCCTACTCGGGGGAAGGAGAAAGAAGGAAGGGTGCGCCCCCCTTCACTAGTCCAATTCGGACCAGATCATGGGGAGGGATGCGGCCACCTTTTGAGGCCTTTCTCTCCTTTCCCGTATGGCCCATTAAGGCCCAATACGAATTCCCGTAACTCTCTGGTACTCCGAAAAATACCCAAATCACTCGGAACCTTTCCGAAGTCCGAATATAGTCGTCCAATATATCGATCTTTACGTCTCAACCATTTCGAGACTCCTCGTCATATCCCCGATCTCATCCGGGACTCCGAACTCCTTCGGTACATCAAAACTCAATAAAACTGTCATCGTAACGTTAAGCGTGCGGACCCTACGGGTTCGAGAACTATGTAGACATGACCGAGACACGTCTCCGGTCAATAAGCAATAGCGGGACCTGGATGCCCATATTGGCTCCCACATATTCTACGAAGATCTTTATCGGTCAGACCGCATAACAACATACGTTGTTCCCTTTGTCACCGGTATGTTACTTGCCCGAGATTTGATCGTCGGTATCTCGATACCTAGTTCAATCTCGTTACCAGCAAGTCTCTTTACTCGTTCCGTAATACATCATCCCGCAAGTAACTCATTAGTCACAGTGCTTGCAAGGCTTATAGTGATGTGCATTACCGAGTGGGCCCAGAGATACCTCTCCGATAATTGGAGTGACAAATCCTAATCTCGAAATACGCCAACCCAACAAGTACCTTTGGAGACACCTGTAGAGCACCTTTATAATCACCCATTTACGTTGTGACGTTTGGTAGCACACAAAGTGTTCCTCCGGTAAACGGGAGTTGCATAATCTCATAGTCATAGGAACATGTATAAGTCATGAAAAAAGCAATAGCAACATACTAAACGATCGGGTGCTAAGCTAACGGAATGGGTCAAGTCAATCACGTCATTCTCCTAATGAGGTGATCTCGTTAATCAAATGACAACTCATGTCTATGGCTAGGAAACATAACCATCTTTGATTAACGAGCTAGTCAAGTAGAGGCATACTAGTGACACTCTGTTTGTCTATGTATTCACACATGTATTATGTTTCCGGTTAATACAATTCTAGCATGAATAATAAACATTTATCATGATATAAGGAAATATATAATACTTTATTATTGCCTCTAGGGCATATTTCCTTCAGTCTCCCACTTGCACTAGAGTCAATAATCTAGTTCACATCGCCATGTGATTTAACATCAATAATTCACATCACCATGTGATTAACACCCATAGTTCACATCTCTATGTGACCAACACTCAAAGGGTTTACTAGAGTCAATAATCTAGTTCACATCTCTATGTGATTAACACCCAAAGAGTACTAAGGTGTGATCATGTTTTGATTGTGAGATAATTTTAGTCAACGGGTCTGTCACATTCAGATCCGTAAGTATTTTGCAAATTTCTATGTCTACAATGCTCTGCACGGAGCTACTCTAGCTAATTACTCCCACTTTCAATATGTATCTAGACTGAGACTTAGAGTCATCTAGATTTAGTGTCAAAACTTGCATCGACGTAACCCTTTACGACGAACCTTTTGTCACTTCCATAATCGAGAAACATATCCTTATCCCACTAAGGATAATTTTGACCGCTGTCCAGTGATCTACTCCTAGATCACTATTGTACTCCCTTGCCAAAATCAGTGTAGGGTATACAATAGATCTGGTACACAGCATGGCATACTTTATAAAACCTATGGCCAAGGCATAGGGAATGACTTTCATTCTCTTTCTATCTTCTGCCGTGGTCGGGCTTTGAGTCTTACTCAATTTCACACCTTGTAACACAGGCAAGAACTCTTTCTTTGACTGTTCTATTTTGAACTACTTCAAAATCTTGTTAAGGTATGTACTCATTGAAAAAACTTATCAAGCGTCTTCATCTATCTCTATAGATCTTGATGCTCAATATGTAAGCAGCTTCACCGAGGTCTTTCTTTGAAAAACTCCTTTCAAACACTCCTTTATGCTTTGCAGAATAATTCTACATTATTTCCGATCAACAATATGTCATTCACATATACTTATCAGAAATGCTGTAGTGCTCCCACTCACTTTCTTGTAAATACAGGCTTCACCGCAAGTCTGTATAAAACTATATTCTTTGATCAACATATCAAAGCGTATATTCCTACTCCGAGATGCTTGCATCAGTCCATAGATGGATCGCTGGAGCTTGCATATTTTTTTAGCACCTTTAGGATTGACAAAACCTTCTGGTTGCATCATATACGACTCTTCTTTAATAAATCCATTAAGGAATGCAGTTTTGTTTATCCATTTGCCATATTTCATAAAATGCGGCAATTGCTAACATGATTCAGACAGATTTAAGCATAGATACGAGTGAGAAACTCTCATCGTAGTCAACACCTTGAACTTGTCGAAAACCTTTTTGCGACAATTCTAGCTTTGTAGATAGTAACACTACTATCAGCGTCCGTCTTCCTCTTGAAGATCCATTTTAATCACAATGGCTCGCCAATCATTGGGCAAGTCAATCAAAGTCCATACTTTGTTCTCATACATGGATCTCATCTCAGATTTCATGGCCTCAAGCCATTTTGCGGAATCTGGGCTCACCATCGCTTCTTCATAGTTCGTAGGTTCGTCATGGTCTAGTAACATAACCTCCAGAATAGGATTACCGTACCACTCTGGTGCGGATCTTACTCTGGTTTACCTACGAGGTTTGGTAGTAACTTGATCTGAAGTCATCATTAACTTCCTCACTAATTGGTGTAGGAGTCACAGGAACAGATTTCTGTGATGAACTACTTTCCAATAAGGGAGCAGGTACAGTTACCTCATCAAGTTCTACTTTCCTCCCACTCACTTCTTTCGAGAGAAACTCCTTCTCTAGAAAGGATCCATTCCTAGCAACGAATGTCTTGCCTTCGGATCTGTGATAGAAGGTGTACCCAACTATCTCCTTTGGGTATCCTATGAAGACACATTTCTCCGATTTGGGTTTGAGCTTATCAGGATGAAACTTTTTCACATGAGCATCGCAGCCCCAAACTTTAAGAAACGACAACTTTGGTTTCTTGCCAAACCACAGTTCATAAGGCGTCGTCTCAACGGATTTTGATGGTGCCCTATTTAACGTGAATGTAGCTGTCTCTAATGCATAACCCCAAAACGATAGTGGTAAATTGGTAAGAGACATCATAGATTGCACTATATCCAATAAAGTACGGTTATGACGTTCAGACACACCATTATGCTGTGGTGTTCCAGGTGGCGTGAGTAGTGAAACTATTTCACATTGTTTTAACTGAAGGCCAAACTCGTAACTAAAATACTCTTCTGCACGATCAAATCGTAGAAACTTTATTTTCTTGTTACGATGATTTTCGCTTCACTCTGAAATTATATGAACTTTTCAAATGTTTCAGACTTCTATTTCATTAAGTAGATATACCCAGATCTGCTCAAATCATCTGTGAAGGTCAGAAAATAATGAAACCTGCTACGAGCCTCAATATTCATCGGACCACATACATCTGTATGTATGATTTCCAACAAATCTGTTGCTCTCTCCATAGTTCCGGAGAACGGCGTTTTAGTCATCTTGCCCATGAGGCACGGTTCGCAAGCATCAAGTGATTCATAATCAAGTGATTCCAAAATCCCATCAGTAGGGAGTTTCTTCATGCGCTTTACACCAATATGACCTAAACGGCAGTGCCACAAATAAGTTGCACTATCATTATTAACTTTGCATCTTTTGGCTTCATTATTATGAATATGTGTATCACTACGATCGAGATCCAACAAACCATTTTCGTTGGTGTGTATGACCATAGAAGGTTTTTATTCATGTTAAACAGAACAACAATTGTTCTCTAACTTAAATGAATAACCGTATTGCAATAAACATGATCAAATCATATTCATGCTCAACGCAAACACCAAATAAAACTTATTTAGTTTCAACACTAATCCCGAAAGTATAGGGAGTGTGCGATGATGATCATATCAATCTTGGAACTACTTCCTGTTGGGAATCATAGCATAATTTTAAAATTTTCCTACGATCACCAAGATGCATCTATGGAGTATACTAGCAACGAGGGGAAGGGAGTGCATCTACATACCCTTGTAGATCGCGAGCGGAAGCGTTCCAATGAACGTGGATGACGGAGTCGTACTCGCCGTGATCCAAATCACCGATGACCGAGTGCCGAACGTACAACACCTCCGCGTTCAACACACGTACGGTGCAGCGACGTCTCCTCCTTTCTTGATCCAGCAAGGGGGGGGGGAGAGGTTGATGGAGATCCAACAGCACGACGGCGTGGTGGTGGATGTAGCGGCTCTCCGGCAGGGCTTCGCTGAGCTTTTGCGAGAGAGAGAGAGAGGTGTTGCAGGGGAGGAGGGAGGCGCCAAAGGCTGTAGTGTGCTGCCCTCCCTCCCCCCCCTTTATATAGGCCCCCTGGGGGGTGCG
>NC_057808.1:488768783-488880748 GCF_018294505.1 Triticum aestivum
TCCACTTTCAGCCCACGGGGCCCTCCGGGACAGGTGGCCCCACCCGGTGGACCCCCGGGACCCTTCCGGTGGTCCCGGTACAATACCGATAACCCCCGAAACTTTCCCGGTGGCCGAAACTGGACTTCCTATATATAATTCTTCACCTCCGGACCATTCCGGAACCTCTCGTGACGTCCGGGATCTCATCCGGGACTCCGAACAACTTTCGGGTTTCCGCATACATATATCTCTACAACCCTAGCGTCACCGGACCTTAAGTGTGTAGACCCTACGGGTTCGGGAGACATGTAGACATGACCGAGACGCCTCTCCGGTCAATAACCAACAGCGGGATCTGGATACCCATGTTGGCTCCCACATGTTCCACGATGATATCATCGGGTGAACCACGGTGTCGAGGATTCAATCAATCCGTATGCAATTCCCTTTGTCAATCGGTATGTTACTTGCCCGAGATTCGATCGTCGGTATCCCAATACCTAGTCCAATCTCGTTACCGGCAAGTCTCTTTACTCGTACCGCAATGCATGATCCCGTGACTAACGCCTTAGTCACATTGAGCTCATTATGATGATGCATTACCGAGTGCCAGAGATACCTCTCCGTCACACGGAGTGACAAATCCCAGTCTCGATCCGTGCCAACCCAACAGACACTTTCGGAGATACCCGTAATGCACCTTTATAGTCACCCAGTTACGTTGTGACGTTTGGCACACCCAAAGCACTCCTACGGTATCCGGGAGTTGCACGATCTCATGGTCTAAGGAAAAGATACTTGACATTGGAAAAGCTCTAGCAAACGAAACTACACGATCTTTTATGCTATGCTTAAGTTGGGTCTTGTCCATCACATCATTCTCCTAATGATGTGATCCCGTTATCAATGACATCCTATGTCCATAGTCAGGAAACCATGACTATCTGTTGATCAACGAGCTAGTCAACTAGAGGCTTACTAGGGACAGGTTGTGGTCTATGTATTCACACATGTATTACGATTTCCGGACAATACAATTATAGCATGAATAAAAGACTATTATCATGAACACAGAAATATAATAATAACCATTTATTATTGCCTCTAGGGCATATTTCCAACAGATCGTATCTTCTATACGACTCATGCTCGACCTTTCGGTCCTCCGTGTTCCGAGGCCATGTCTGTACATTCTAGGCTCGTCAAGTCAACCTAAGTGTATTGCGTGTGTTCCGAGGCCATGTCTGTACATGCTAGGCTCGTCAACACCCGTTGTATTCGAACGTTAGAATCTATCACACCCGATCATCACGTGGTGCTTCGAAACAACGAACCTTCGCAACGGTGCACAGTTAGGGTGAACACTTTCTTGAAATTATTATAAGGGATCATCTTACTTACTACCGTCGTTCTAAGCAAATAAGATGCAAAAACATGATAAACATCACATGCAATCAAATAGTGACATGATATGGCCAATATCATCATGCTCCTTTGATCTCCATCTTCGGGGCACCATGATCATCTTCGTCACCGGCATGACACCATGATCTCCATCATCATGATCTCCATCATTGTGTCTTCATGAAGTCGTCACGCCAACGATTACTTCTACTTCTATGGCTAACGCGTTTAGCAACAAAGTAAAGTAATTTACATGGCGCTATTCAATGACACGCAGGTCATGCAAAATAATAAAGACAACTCCTATGGCTCCTGCCGGTTGTCATACTCATCGACATGCAAGTCGTGATTCCTATTACAAGAATATGATCAATCTCATACATCACATATATCATTCATCACATCTTCTGGCCATATCACATCACATAGCACATGCTGCAAAAACAAGTTAGACGTCCTCTAATTGTTGTTGCAAGTTTTTACGTGGTTTGTAGGTTTCTAGCAAGAACGTTTTCTTACCTACGTATGACCACAACGTGATTTGCCAATTTCTATTTACCCTTCATAAGGACCCTTTTCATCGAATCCGTTCCGACTAAAGTAGGAGAGACAGACACCCGCTAGCCACCTTATGCAACTACTGCATGTCAATCGGTGGAACCTGTCTCACGTAAGCGTACGTGTAAGGTCGGTCCGGGCCGCTTCATCCCACAATGCCGCCGAAACAAGAAAAGACTAGTAGCGGCAAGAAGAATTGGCAAACTCAACGCCCACAACTGCTTTGTGTTCTACTCGTGCATAGTAACTACGCATAGGCCTGGCTCATGATGCATCTATGGAGTATACTAGCAATGAAGGGAAAGGAGTGCATCTACATACCCTTGTAGATCGCGAGCGGAAGCGTTCCAATGAACGTTGTTGACGGAGTCGTACTCGCCGTGATTCAAATCACCGATGACCGAGTGCCGAACGGACGGCACCTCCGCGTTCAACACACGTACGGTGCAGCGACGTCTCCTCCTTCTTGATCCAGCAAGGGGAAGGAGAGGTTGATGGAGATCCAGCAGCACGACGGTGTGGTGGTGGATGTAGCGGGTCTCGGCAGGGCTTCGTCGAGCTTCTGCGAGAGGGAGAGGTATAGCAGGGGAGGAGGGAGGCGCCCAAGGCTGTAATCGTTGCTGCCCTCCCTCCCCCCTCCCCCTTTATATAGGCCCCATTGGGAGGGGGGGCGCCAGCCAAACCCATCTAGGGTGGGGGGGCGGCGGCCAGGGGGGTGCCTTGCCCCCCAAGGCAAGTGGGAAGCCCCCCCACCCTAGGGTTCCCAACCCTAGGCGCAGGGGGGGAGGCCCATGGGGGGCACCCAGCCCACTAGGGGCTGGTTCCCTTCCCACTTCAGCCCACGGGGCCCTCCGGGATAGGTGGCCCCACCCGGTGGACCCCCGGGACCCTTCCGGTGGTCCCGGTACAATACCGGTAACCCCCGAAACTTTCCCGGTAGCCGAAACTTGACTTCCTATATATAATTCTTCACCTCCGGACCATTCCGGAACTCCTCGTGACGTCCGGGATCTCATCCGGGACTCCGAACAACTTTCGGGTTTCCGCATACACATATCTCTACAACCCTAGCGTCACCGAACCTTAAGTGTGTAGACCCTACGGGTTCGGGAGACATGCAGACATGACCGAGACGCCTCTCCGGTCAATAACCAACAGCGGGATTTGGATACCCATGTTGGCTCCCACATGTTCCACGATGATCTCATCGGATGAACCACGGTGTCGAGGATTCAATCAATCCCGTATACAATTCCCTTTGTCAATCGGTATGTTACTTGCCCGAGATTCGATCGTCGGTATCCCAATACCTTGTTCAATCTCGTTACCGGCAAGTCTCTTTACTCGTACCGCAATGCATGATCCCGTGACTAACGCCTTAGTCACATTGAGCTCATTATGATGATGCATTACCGAGTGGGCCCAGAGATACCTCTCCGTTACACGGAGCGACAAATCCCAGTCTCGATCCGTGCCAACCCAACAGACACTTTTGGAGATACCCGTAATGCACCTTTATAGTCACCCAGTTACGTTGTGACGTTTGGCACACCCAAAGCACTCCTACGGTATCCGGGAGTTGCACGATCTCATGGTCTAAGGAAAAGATACTTGACATTGGAAAAGCTCTAGCAAACGAAACTACACGATCTTTTATGCTATGCTTAAGATTGGGTCTTGTCCATCACATCATTCTCCTAATGATGTGATCCCGTTATCAATGACATCCAATGTCCATAGTCAGGAAACCATGACTATCTGTTGATCAACGAGCTAGTCAACTAGAGGCTTACTAGGGACAGGTTGTGGTCTATGTATTCACACATGTATTACGATTTCCGGACAATACAATTATAGCATGAATAATAGACTATTATCATGAACAAAGAAATATAATAATAACCATTTATTATTGCCTCTAGGGCATATTTCCAACAGTCTCCCACTTGCACTAGAGTCAATAATCTAGTTACATTGTGATGAATCGAACACCCATTGCGTCCTGGTGTTGATCATGTTTTGCCCTAGGGAGAGGTTTAGTCAACGGATCTGCTACATTCAGGTCCGTGTGTACTTTACAAATATCTATGTCTCCATTTTGAACACTTTCACGAATGGAGTTGAAGCGACGCTTGATATGCCTGGTCTTCCTGTGAAACCTGGGCTCCTTCGCAAGGGCAATAGCTCCAGTGTTGTCACAGAAGAGAGTCATTGGGCCCGACGCATTGGGAATCACCCCTAGGTCGGTAATGAACTCCTTCATCCAGACTGCTTCCTGTGCTGCCTCCGAGGCTGCCATGTACTCCGCTTCACATGTAGATCCCGCCACGACGCTTTGCTTGCAACTGCACCAGCTTACTGCTCCTCCATTCAAAATATACACGTATCCGGTCTGTGACTTCGAGTCATCCAGATCTGTGTCGAAGCTAGCGTCGACGTAACCCTTTACGACGAGCTCTTCGTCACCTCCATAAACGAGAAACATATCCTTAGTCCTCTTCAGGTACTTCAGGATATTCTTGACCGCTGTCCAGTGTTCCTTGCCGGGATTACTTTGGTACCTTCCTACCAAACTTACGGCAAGGTTTACATCAGGTCTGGTACACAGCATGGCATACATAATAGACCCTATGGCCGAGGCATAGGGGATGACACTCATCTCTTCTATATCTTCTGCCGTGGTCGGGCATTGAGCCGTGCTCAATTGCACACCTTGCAATACAGGCAAGAACCCCTTCTTGGACTGATCCATACTGAACTTCTTCAATATCTTGTCAAGGTATGTACTCTGTGAAAGACCAATGAGGCGTCTTGATCTATCTCTATAGATCTTGATGCCTAATATATAAGCAGCTTCTCCAAGGTCCTTCATTGAAAAACACTTATTCAAATAGGCCTTTATACTTTCCAAGAATTCTATATCATTTCCCATCAATAGTATGTCATCCACATATAATATGAGAAATGCTACAGAGCTCCCACTCACTTTCTTGTAAACACAGGCTTCTCCATAAGTCTGTGTAAACCCAAACGCTTTGATCATCTCATCAAAGCGAATGTTCCAACTCCGAGATGCTTGCACCAGCCCATAGATTGAGCGCTGGAGCTTGCATACTTTGTTAGCATTCTTAGGATCGACAAAACCTTCCGGCTGCATCATATACAACTCTTCCTTAAGGAAGCCGTTAAGGAATGCCGTTTTGACGTCCATCTGCCATATCTCATAATCATAGTATGCGGCAATTGCTAACATGATTCGGACGGACTTCAGCTTCGCTACGGGTGAGAAAGTCTCATCGTAGTCAACCCCTTGAACTTGTCGATAACCCTTAGCGACAAGTCGAGCTTTGTAGATGGTCACATTACCATCTGCGTCCGTCTTCTTCTTAAAGATCCATTTGTTTTCTATGGCTCGCCGCTCATCGGGCAAGTCAGTCAAAGTCCATACTTTGTTTTCATACATGGATTCTATCTCGGATTTCATGGCTTCTAGCCATTTGTCGGAATCCGGGCCCGCCATCGCTTCTTCATAGTTCGAAGGTTCACCGTTGTCTAACAACATGATTTCCAGGACAGGGTTGCCGTACCACTCTGGTGCGGAACGTGTCCTTGTGGACCTACGAAGTTCAGTAACTTGATCCGAAGCTTCATGATCATCATCATTAACTTCCTCCCCAGTCGGTGTAGGCACCACAGGAACATTTTCCCGCGCTGCGCTACTTTCCGGTTCGGAAGGGGTGACTATCACCTCATCAAGTTCCACTTTCCTCCCACTCAATTCTTTCGAGAGAAACTCCTTCTCTAGAAAGGACCCGTTCTTGGCAACGAAGATCTTGCCTTCGGATCTGAGGTAGAAGGTATACCCAATAGTTTCCTTAGGGTATCCTATGAAGACGCATTTTTCCGATTTGGGTTCGAGCTTTTCAGGTTGAAGTTTCTTGACATAAGCATCGCATCCCCAAACTTTTAGAAACGACAGCTTAGGTTTCTTCCCAAACCATAATTCATACGGTGTCGTCTCAACGGATTTAGACGGTGCCCTATTTAAAGTGAATGCGGCAGTCTCTAAAGCATAACCCCAAAATGAGAGCGGTAAATCGGTAAGAGACATCATAGATCGCACCATATCCAATAGAGTGCGATTACGACGTTCGGACACACCATTTCTCTGAGGTGTTCCAGGCGGCGTGAGTTGTGAAACTATTCCACATTTCCTTAAGTGTGTACCAAATTCGTGACTTAAATATTCTCCACCACGATCTGATCGTAAGAATTTTATTTTCCTGTCACGTTGATTCTCAACTTCACTCTGAAATTCCTTGAACTTTTCAAAGGTTTCAGACTTGTGTTTCATTAGGTAGACATACCCATATCTACTTAAATCATCAGTGAGAGTGAGAACATAACGATATCCTCCGCGAGCCTCAACACTCATTGGACCGCACACATCGGTATGTATGATTTCCAATAAGTTGGTTGCTCGCTCCATTGTTCCGGAGAACGGAGTCTTGGTCATCTTACCCATGAGGCATGGTTCGCACGTGTCAAATGATTCGTAATCAAGAGACTCCAAAAGTCCATCTGCATGGAGCTTCTTCATGCGCTTGACACCAATGTGACCAAGGCGGCAGTGCCACAAGTATGTGGGACTATCGTTATCAACTTTACATCTTTTGGTATTCACACTATGAACATGTGTAACATCACGTTCGAGATTCATCAAAAATAAACCATTGACCAGCGGGGCATGACCATAAAACATATCTCTCAAATAAATAGAACAACCATTATTCTCAGATTTAAATGAGTAGCCATCTCGAATTAAACGAGATCCAGATACAATGTTCATGCTCAAAGCTGGCACTAAATAACAATTATTGAGGTTTAAAACTAATCCCGTGGGTAGATGCAGAGGTAGCGTGCCGACGGCGATCACATCGACCTTGGAACCATTCCCGACGCGCATCGTCACCTCGTCCTTTGCCAGTCTCCGTTTATTCCGTAGTTCCTGTTTTGAGTTACAAATATGAGCAACCGCACCGGTATCAAATACCCAGGAGCTACTACGAGTACTGGTAAGGTACACATCAATTACTTGTATATCACATATACCTTGGGTGTTGCCGGCCTTCTTCTTGTCCGCTAAGTATTTGGGGCAGTTCCGCTTCCAGTGACCACTTCCCTTGCAATAAAAGCACTCAGTCTCGGGCTTGGGTCCATTCTTTGACTTCTTCCCGGTAACTGGTTTACCGGGCGCGGCAACTCCCTTGCCGTCCTTCTTGAAGTTCTTCTTACCCTTGCCCTTCTTGAACTTAGTGGTTTTATTCACCATCAACACTTGATGTTCTTTTCTGATCTCCCCTCAGCTGATTTCAGCATTGAATATACCTCGGGAATGGTCTTTTCCATCCCCTGCATATTGTAGTTCATCACAAAGCTCTTGTAGCTTGGTGGAAGCGACTGGAGGATTCTGTCAATGACCGCGTCATCCGGGAGATTAACTCCCAGCTGAGACAAGCGGTTGTGCAACCCAGACATTCTGAGTATGTGCTCACTAACAGAACTGTTCTCCTCCATTTTACAGCTGAAGAACTTGTCGGAGACATCATATCTCTCGACCCGGGCATGAGCTTGAAAAACCAGTTTCAGCTCCTCGAACATCTCATATGCTCCATGTTTCTCAAAACGCTTTTGGAGACCCGGTTCTAAGCTGTAAAGCATGCCGCACTGAACGAGGGAGTAATCATCAGCACGCTGCTGCCAAGCGTTCATAACGTCTTGGTTCTCAGGGATTGGTGCTTCACCTAGCGGTGCTTCTAAGACATAATCTTTCTTGGCTACTATGAGGATGATCCTCAGGTTCCGGACCCAGTCCGTATAGTTGCTGCCATCATCTTTCAGCTTGGTTTTCTCTAGGAACGCGTTGAAATTGAGGACAACGTTGGCCATTTGATCTACAATACATAGTGTAAAGATTTAGACTAAGTTCATGATAATTAAGTTCATATAATCAAATTATTTAATGAACTCCCACTCAGATAGACATCCCTCTAGTCATCTAAGTGAAACATGATCCGAGTTCAACTAGGCCGTGTCCGATCATCACGTGAGACGGACTAGTCAAGATCGGTGAACATCTCCATGTTGATCGTATCTTCTATACGACTCATGCTCGACCTTTCGGTCCTCCGTGTTCCGAGGCCATGTCTGTACATGCTAGGCTCGTCAAGTCAACCTAAGTGTATTGCGTGTGTTCCGAGGCCATGTCTGTACATGCTAGGCTCGTCAACACCCGTTGTATTCGAACGTTAGAATCTATCACACCCGATCATCACGTGGTGCTTCGAAACAACGAACCTTCGCAACGGTGCACAGTTAGGGTGAACACTTTCTTGAAATTATTATAAGGGATCATCCTACTTGCTACCGTCGTTCTAAGCAAATAAGATGCAAAAACATGATAAACATCACATGCAATCAAATAGTGACATGATATGGCCAATATCATCATGCTCCTTTGATCTCCATCTTCGGGGCACCATGATCATCTTTGTCACCGGCATGACACCATGATCTCCATCATCATGATCTCCATCATTGTGTCTTCATGAAGTCGTCACGCCAACGATTACTTCTACTTCTATGGCTAACGCGTTTAGCAACAAAGTAAAGTAATTTACATGGCGTTATTCAATGACACGCAGGTCATACAAAATAATAAAGACAACTCCTATGGCTCCTGCCGGTTGTCATACTCATCGACATGCAAGTCGTGATTCCTATTACAAGAATATGATCAATCTCATACATCACATATATCATTCATCACATCTTCTGGCCATATCACATCACATAGCACTTGCTGCAAAAACAAGTTAGACGTCCTCTAATTGTTGTTGCAAGTTTTTACGTGGTTTGTAGGTTTCTAGCAAGAACGTTTCTTACCTACGTATGACCACAACGTGATTTGCCAATTTCTATTTACCCTTCATAAGGACCCTTTTCATCGAATCCGTTCCGACTAAAGTAGGAGAGACAGACACCCGCTAGCCACCTTATGCAACTAGTGCATGTCAGTCGGTGGAACCTGTCTCACGTAAGCGTACGTGTAAGGTCGGTCCGGGCCGCTTCATCCTACAATGCCGCCGAAACAAGAAACGACTAGTAGCGGCAAGAAGAATTGGCAAACTCAACGCCCACAACTGCTTTGTGTTCTACTCGTGCATAGTAACTACGCATAGGCCTGGCTCATGATGCCACTGTTGGGAATCGTAGCATAATTTTAAAATTTTCCTACGCTCACCAAGATGCATCTATGGAGTATACTAGCAACGAGGGGAAGGGAGTGCATCTACATACCCTTGTAGATCGCGAGCGGAAGCGTTCCAATGAACGTGGATGACGGAGTCGTACTCGCCGTGATCCAAATCACCGATGACCGAGTGCCGAACGGACGGCACCTCCGCGTTCAACACACGTACGGTGCAGCGACGTCTCCTCCTTCTTGATCCAGCAAGGGGGAGGAGAGGTTGATGGAGATCCAACAGCACGACGGCGTGGTGGTGGATGTAGCGGCTCTCCGGCAGGGCTTCGCCGAGCTTCTGCGAGAGAGAGAGAGGTGTTGCAGGGGAGGAGGGAGGCGCCAAAGGCTGTAGTGTGCTGCCCTCCCTCCCCCCCTTTATATAGGCCCCCTGGGGGGGTGCGCCAGCCCTAGGAGATGGGATCTCCAAGGGGGGGGGGCGGCGGCCAAGGGGGGAAGGGGTTGCCTTGCCCCCCAAGGCAAGGGGGAACTCCCCCCCCTAGGGTTCCCAACCCTAGGCGCATGGGGGGAGGCCCAAGGGGGCGCCCCAGCCCACTAGGGGCTGGTTCCCTTCCACTTTCAGCCCACGGGGCCCTCCGGGACAGGTGGCCCCACCCGGTGGACCCCCGGGACCCTTCCGGTGGTCCCGGTACAATACCGATAACCCCCGAAACTTTCCCGGTGGCCGAAACTGGACTTCCTATATATAATTCTTCACCTCCGGACCATTCCGGAACCTCTCGTGACGTCCGGGATCTCATCCGGGACTCCGAACAACTTTCGGGTTTCCGCATACATATATCTCTACAACCCTAGCGTCACCGGACCTTAAGTGTGTAGACCCTACGGGTTCGGGAGACATGCAGACATGACCGAGACGCCTCTCCGGTCAATAACCAACAGCGGGATCTGGATACCCATGTTGGCTCCCACATGTTCCACGATGATCTCATCGGATGAACCACGGTGTCGAGGATTCAATCAATCCGTATGCAATTCCCTTTGTCAATCGGTATGTTACTTGCCCGAGATTCGATCGTCGGTATCCCAATACCTAGTTCAATCTCGTTACCGGCAAGTCTCTTTACTCGTACCGCAATGCATGATCCCGTGACTAACGCCTTAGTCACATTGAGCTCATTATGATGATGCATTACCGAGTGGGCCCAGAGATACCTCTCCGTCACACGGAGTGACAAATCCCAGTCTCGATCCGTGCCAACCCAACAGACACTTTCGGAGATACCCGTAATGCACCTTTATAGTCACCCAGTTACGTTGTGACGTTTGGCACACCCAAAGCACTCCTACGGTATCCGGGAGTTGCACGATCTCATGGTCTAAGGAAAAGATACTTGACATTGGAAAAGCTCTAGCAAACGAAACTACACGATCTTTTATGCTATGCTTAAGTTGGGTCTTGTCCATCACATCATTCTCCTAATGATGTGATCCCGTTATCAATGACATCCTATGTCCATAGTCAGGAAACCATGACTATCTGTTGATCAACGAGCTAGTCAACTAGAGGCTTACTAGGGACAGGTTGTGGTCTATGTATTCACACATGTATTACGATTTGCGGACAATACAATTATAGCATGAATAATAGACTATTATCATGAACACAGAAATATAATAATAACCATTTATTATTGCCTCTAGGGCATATTTCCAACACTTCCAACACACATCGTCACCTCTCCTTTTACTAGTCTCTGTTTATTCCGCAACTCCCGTTTCGAGTTACTACTCTTGGCAACTGAACCAGTATCAAAATACCGAAGGGTTGCTATAAACACTAGTAAAGTACACATCAATAACATGTATATCCAATATACCTTTGTTCACTTTGCCATCCTTCTTATCCACCAAATAATTGGGGTAGTTCCGCTTCCAGTGACCAGTCCCTTTGCAGTAGAAGCACTTAGTCTCAGGCTTAGGACCAGACTTAGGCTTCTTCACTTGAGCAGCAACTTGCTTGCCGTTCTTCTTGAAGTTCCCCTTCTTCCCTTTGCCCTTTTCTTGAAACTAGTGGCTCGTCAACCATCAACACTTGAAGTGGTCTCGTCAACCATCAACACTTGATGTTTTTCTTGATTTCTACCTTCGTCGATTTCAGCATCACGAAGAGCTCGGGAATTACTTTCGTCATCCCTTGCATACTATAGTTCATCACGAAGTTCTACTAACTTGGTGATGGTGACTAGAGAATTCTGTCAATCACTATTTTATCTGGAAGATAAACTCCCACTTGATTCAAGCGATTGTAGTACCCAGACAATCTGAGCACATGCTCACTAGTTGAGAGATTCTCCTCCATCTTTTAGCTATAGAACTTGTTGGAGACTTCATATCTCTCAACTCGGGCATTTGCTTGAAATATTAACTTCAACTCCTGGAACATCTTATATGGTCCATGACGTTCAAAACGTCTTTGAAGTCCCGATTCTAAGCCGTTAAGCATGGTGCACTAAACTATCAAGTAGTCATCATATTGAGCTAGCTAAACGTTCATAACGTCTGCATCTGCTCCTGCAATAGGTCTGTCACCTAGCGGTGCATCAAGGACATAATTTTTCTGCGCAGCAATGAGGATAATCCTCAGATCACGGATTCAATCCGCATCTTTGGTACTAACATCTTTCAACATAATTTTTTTCTCTAGGAACATATCAAAAATAAACACAGGGAAGCAACAACGCGAGCAATTGATCTACAACATAATTTGCAAAATACTATCAGGACTAAGTTCATGATAAATTTAAGTTCAATTAATCATATTACTTAAGAACTCCCACTTAGATAGACATCCCTCTAATCCTCTAAGTGATCACGTGATCCATATCAACTAAACCATGTCCGATCATCACGTGAGATGGAGTAGTTTCAATGCTGAACATCACTATGTTGATCATATCTACTATATGATTCACGCTCGACCTTTCGGTCTCCGTGTTCCGAGGCCATATCTGTTATATGCTAGACTCGTCAAGTTTAACTTGAGTATTCCGCGTGTGCAACTATTTTGCACCCGTTGTATTTGAACGTAGAGCCTATCACACCCGATCATCACGTGGTGTCTCAGCACGAAGAACTTTCGCAACGGTGCATACTCAGGGAGAACACTTATACTTTGATAATTTAGTGAAGGATCATCTTATAATGCTACCGTCAAACAAAGCAAGATAAGATGCATAAAGGATTAACATCACATGCAATCAATATAAGTGATATGATATGGCCATCATCATCTTGTGCTTGTGATCTCCATCTCCGAAGCACCGTCATGATCACCATCGTCATCGGCGCGACACCTTGATCTCCATCGTAGCATCGTTGTCGTCTCGCCAACTTATTGCTTTTACGACTATCGCTACCGCTTAGTGATAAAGTAAAACTATTACATGGCGATTGCATCTCATACAATAAAGCGACAACCATATGGCTCCTGCCAATTGCCGATAACTCGGTTACAAAACATGATCATCTCATACAACACATTATATCACATCATGTCTTGACCATATCACATCACAACATGCCCTGCAAAAACAAGTTAGACGTCCTCTACTTTGTTGTTGCATGTTTTACGTGGCTGCTACGGGCTTAGCCAGAACCGTTCTTAACTACGCATCAAAACCACAACGATAGTTTGTCAAGTTGGTGCTGTTTTAACCTTCGCAAGGACCGGGCGTAGCCACACTCGGTTCAACTAAAGTGAGAGAGACAGATACCCGCCAGTCACCTTTAAGCAACGAATGCTCCGAACGGTGAAACCAGTCTCGCGTAAGCGTACGCGTAATGTCGGTCCGGGCCGCTTCATCTCACAATACCGCTGAACCAAAGTATGACATGCTAGTAAGCAGTATGACTTATATCGCCCACAACTCACTTGTGTTCTACTCGTGCATAGCATCAACGCATAAAACCAGGCTCTGACACCACTGTTGGGGAACGTAGTAATTTCAAAATTTTCCTACGCACACGCAAGATCATGGTGATGCATAGCAACGAGAGGGGAGAGTGTTGTCCACTTACCCTCGTAGACCGACAGCGGAAGCGTTATCACAACGCGGTTGATGTAGTCGTACGTCTTCACGATCCGACCGATCAAGTACCGAACATACGGCACCTCCGAGTTCTACACACGTGCAGCTCGATGACGTCCCTCGAACTCCGATCCAGCCAAGTGTTGAGGGAGAGTTTCGTCGGCACGACGGCGTGGTGACGATGATGATGTTCCACCGACGCAGGGCTTTGCCTAAGCTCCGCAACGGTATTATCGAGGTGTAATATGGTGGAGGGGGGCACCGCACACGGCTAAGAGATCTCAAGGATCAATTGTTGTGTCTCTGGGGTGCCCCCCTGCCCCCGTATATAAAGGAGCAAGGGGGAGGCAGCCGGCCAAGGGGAGAGGCGCGCCATAGGGGGGAGTCCTACTCCCACCGGGAGTAGGACTCCTCCTTTCCTTGTGGGAGTAGGAGAAGGGAAGGGGGAAGGAGAAAGAAGGAAGGGTGCGCCCCCCTTCCCTAGTCCAATTCGGACCAGATCATGGGGAGGGGTGCGGCCACCTTTTGAGGCCTTTCTCTCCTTTCCCGTATGGCCCATTAAGGCCCAATACGAATTCCCGTAACTCTCCGGTACTCCGAAAAATACCCGAATCACTCGGAACCTTTCTGAAGTCCGAATATAGTCGTCCAATATATCGATCTTTACGTCTCGACCATTTCGAGACTCCTCGTCATATCCCCGATCTCATCCGGGACTCCGAACTCCTTCGGTACATCAAAACTCAATAAAACAGTCATCGTAACGTTAAGCATGCGGACCCTACGGGTTCGAGAACTATGTAGACATGACCGAGACACGTCTCCGGTCAATAAGCAATAGCGGGACCTGGATGCCCATATTGGCTCCCACATATTCTATGAAGATCTTTATCGGTCAGACCGCATAACAACATACGTTGTTCCCTTTGTCATCGGTATGTTACTTGCCCGAGATTTGATCGTCGGTATCTCGATACCTAGTTCAATCTCGTTACCGGCAAGTCTCTTTACTCGTTCCGTAATACATCATCCCGCAACTAACTCATTAGTCACAGTGCTTGCAAGGCTTATAGTGATGTGCATTACCGAGTGGGCCCAGAGATACCTCTCCGACAATTGGAGTGACAAATCCTAATCTCGAAATACGCCAACCCAACAAGTACCTTTGGAGACACCTGTAGAGCACCTTTATAATCACCCATTTACGTTGTGACGTTTGGTAGCACACAAAGTGTTCGTCCGGTAAACGGGAGTTGCATAATCTCATAGTCATAGGAACATGTATAAGTCATGAAGAAAGCAATAGCAACATACTAAACGATCGGGTGCTAAGCTAACGGAATGGGTCAAGTCAATCACGTCATTCTCCTAATGAGGTGATCTCGTTAATCAAATGACAACTCATGTCTATGGCTAGGAAACATAACCATCTTTGATTAACGAGCTAGTCAAGTAGAGGCATACTAGTGACACTCTGTTTGTCTATGTATTAACACATGTATTATGTTTCCGGTTAATACAATTCTAGCATGAATAATAAACATTTATCATGATATAAGGAAATATATAATACTTTATTATTGCCTCTAGGGCATATTTCCTTCAGTAACTGTACCTGCTCCCTTATTGGAAAGTAGTTCATCACAGAAATCAGTTCCTGTGACTACTACACCAATTAGTGAGGAAGCTAATGATGATGATCATGTAACTTCTGATCAAGTTACTACTGAACCTCGTAGGTCAACCAGAGTAAGATCCGCACCAGAGTGGTACGGTAATCCGGTTCTAGAGGTCATGTTACTTGACCATGACGAACCTATGAACTATGAGGAAGCGATGATGAGCCCAGATTCCGCGAAATGGCTTGAGGCCATGAAATCTGAGATGGGATCCATGTATGAGAACAAAGTGTGGACTTTTGTTGACTTGCCCGATGATCGGCAAGCCATAGAGAATAAATGGATCTTCAAGAAGAAGACTGACGCTGACGGTAATGTTACTGTCTACAAAGCTCGACTTTTTGCGAAAGGTTTTCGACAAGTTCAAGGAGTTGACTACGATGAGACCTTCTCACTCGTAGCGATGCTTAAGTCCGTCTGAATCATGTTAGCAATTGCTGAATTTTATGATTATGAAATTTGGCAAATGGATGTAAAGACTGCATTCCTGAATGGATTTCTGGAAGAAGAGTTGTATATGATGCAACCCGAAGGTTTTATAAATCCAAAGGATGCTAACAAAGTGTGTAAGCTCCAGCGATCCATTTATGGACTGGTGCAAGCATCTCGGAGTTGGAATAAACGTTTTGATAGTATGATCAAAGCATATGGTTTTATACAGACTTTTGGAGAAGCCTGTATTTACAAGAAAGTGAGTGGGAGCTCTGTAGCATTTCTAATATTATATGTGGATGACATATTGTTGATTGGAAATGATATAGAATTTCTGGATAGCATAAAAGGATACTTGAATAAGAGTTTTTCAATGAAAGACCTCGGTGAAGCTGCTTATATATTGGGCATCAAGATCTATAGAGATAGATACAAACAACGACAACAACAATAACAACAACAAAGCCTTTAGTCCCAAACAAGTTGGGGTAGGCTAGAGGTGAAACCCATAAGGTCTCGCAACCAACTCATGGCTCTGGCACATGGACAGCAAGCTTCCACACACCCCTGTCCATAGCTAGCTCTTTGGTGATACTCGAATCCTTCAGGTCCCTCTTAACAGAATCCTCCCATGTCAAAGTCGGTCTACCCTGCCCTCTCTTGACATTCTCCGCACGCTTTAGCCGTCCGCTATGCACTGGAGCTTCTGGAGGCCTACGCAGAATATGCCCAAATCATCTCAGACGATGTTGGAGAAGCTTCTCTTCAATTGGTGCTACCCCAACTCTATCTTGTATATCATCATTCCGGACTCGATCCTTCCTCGTGTGGCCACACATCCATCTCAACATACGCATCTCCACCACACCTAACTGTTGAACATGTCGCCTTTTCGTCGGCCAACACTCAGCGCCATACAACATTATGGGTCGAACCGCCGTCCTGTAGAACTTGCCTTTTAGCTTTTGTGGCACTCTCTTGTCACAGAGAATGCCATAAGCTTGGCGCCACTTCATCCATCCGGCTTTGATTCGATGGTTCACATCTTCATCAATACCCCCATCCCACTGCAGCATTGACCCCAAATACCGAAAGGTGTCCTTCTGGGAAACCACCTGGCCATCAAGGATAACCTCCTCCTCCTCACACATAGGCTAACTCCGCCTATGTTGTCTCAACATAGCCGGTCCCAAGCCCAGGTAAAGGAGGAGGGTTGTGATAGGCTTGGCGAGCCAACGTAAAAACTCAGCCACTTTTATGGAGATGAAACCTAAAAGATCTATAGAGATAGATCAAGACGCTTAATTGGACTTTCACAAAGCACATACCTTGATAAAGTTTTGAAGAAGTTAAAAATGGATCAAGCAAAGAAAGGGTTCTTGCCTATGTTACAAGGTGTGAAATTGAGTCAGACTCAATGCCCCACCATTGCAGAAGATAGAGAGAAAATGGAAGTCATTCCCTATGCTTCAGCCATAGGTTCTATCATGTATGCAATGCTGTGTACCAGACCTGATGTGTGCCTTGCTATTAGTTTAGCAGGGAGGTACCAAAGTAATATAGGAGTGGATCACTGGACAGCGGTCAAGAACATCCTGAAATACCTGAAAAGGACTAAGGATATGTTTCTCATTTATGGAGGTGACAAAGAGCTCATCGTAAATGGTTACGTCGATGCAAGCTTTGACACTGATCCGGATGACTCTAAGTCACAAACCGGATACATATTTATATTGAACGGTGGAGCTGTCAGTTGGTGCAGTTCTAAGCAAAGCGTTGTGGCGGGATCTACGTGTGAAGCGGAGTACATATCTGCTTCGGAAGCAGCAAATGAAGGAGTCTAGATGAAGGAGTTCATATCCGATCTAGGTGTCATACCTAGTGCATCGGGTCCAATGAAAATCTTTTGTGACAATACTGGTGCAATTGCCTTGGCAAAGGAATCCAGATTTCACAAGAGAACCAAGCACATCAAGAGACGCTTCAATTCCATCCGCGATCAAGTCAAGGAGGGAGACATAGAGATTTGCAAGATACATACGGATCTGAATGTTGCAGACCCGTTGAGTAAGCCTCTCTCTCACGAGCAAAACATGATCAGCACCAAGACTCCATGGGTGTTAGAATCAGTACTGTGTAATCTAGATTATTGACTCTAGTGCAAGTGGGAGACTGAAGGAAATATGCCCTAGAGGCAATAATAAAGTTGTTATTTATATTTCCTTATATCATGATAAATGTTTATGATTCATGCTAGAATTGTATTAACCGGAAACTTAGTACATGTGTGAATACATAGACAAACAGAGTGTCACTAGTATGCCTCTACTTGACTAGCTCGTTGAATCAAAGATGGTTAAGTTCACTAGCTATAGACATGAGTTGTCATTTGATTAACGGGGTCACATCATTAGAGAATGATGTGATTGACTTGACCCATTCCATTAGCTTAGCACTTGATAGTTTAGTTTGTTTCTATTGCTTTCTTCACGACTTATACATGTTCCTATGACTATGAGATTATGCAACTCCCGAATACCGGAGGAACACTTAGTGTGCTGATAATCCCCAAGTGCATGGAATCATCGTAGCAATTCCCATAGGTGGAAGTGATAAGTATGGAGTGTCGAACCCGCAAGGAGCTAAAGGTAAGATCAATATTCTCTCAAGTCCTATCTGCCACTGATACGACTCTAATTACACCGAACGTTTGCTTCCAACTAGAAACGAGAAATAAAACTATGTTGTGGGTATGAAGAGGATAACTTTGCATGATATCGGAGAGCTAAAACATAAAAGTAGGTGCTGTTATCATAAAGTTAGAATATATTACTAAATATTATAAATAGCGAGTGTGGAATAATGATGGATCAGTGTGCGGAATTTTCCTAGGCAATTGTTAACAAGACCGGTAGTCGTCATTGCAATTTCATATGAGGAAGAGGCATAAGCTAACATACTTTCTCTTCTTGGATCATATGCACTTATGATTGGAACTCTAGCAAGCATCCGCAACTACTAAAGATCATTAAGGTAAAACCCAACCATAGCATTAAAGCATCAAGTCCCCTTTATCCCATACGCAACAACCCCCTTACTCGGGTTTATGCTTCTGTCACTCAAGCAACCCACTATAAGCGAATCATAAACATATTACAACACCCTACAGGGGGAATCCCTCACGCTTGCACGACACGGAGGGCACAATAGGACAGCACCAAAATAAAACATACAACTCATACCAATCTATATCATCAATCAACCCAAAGACAAAGGATATCTACTCAAAACATCATAGGATGGCAACACATCATTGGATCATAATATGTGTCATAAAGCACCATGTTCAAGTAGGGATTACAGCGGGGTGTGGGAGAGTGGACCGCGTAAAAGAGATGAGGATGGTGATGATGGTGGTGATGTTGATGAAGACGATCACCGTGGCGATGATTCCCCTCCCGATGGCACTCCGGCGCCACCGAGAGAGAGGAGGAGAGGTTCTCCCCTTGTGCTTCCTCGTCCATGGCCTCCCCCCTAGATGGGGAGAGGTTCTCCCTCTGGTCCTTGGCCTTCATGGCGATGATGGCCCCTCCGGGATCCTCCTCCATGGCCTCCGGTGATGATGGCCCCCTCTGGCAGGGTGCCAGAGAGGGCCTAGATTGATTTCTTGTGGCTACAGAGGCTTGCAGCGGTGGAACTTTTGATCTAGCTTATTTTCTGGAGGTTTCTGTATTTATAGGAATTTTTGGCGTCGGTTTCACGTCAGGGGGTCTCCGAGCCGTCCACGAGATAGGGGCCCACGCCCAGGGGGGTGGGCGCGCCCCCACCCTCGTGGATTGCTCGGGACTCTTCTGGCCCAACTCTTTTACTCCGGGGGCTTCTTTTGGTCCATAAAAAATCATCAAAAATTGGCACGTCAATTGGACTCCGTTTGGTATTCCTTCTCTGTAAAACTCAAAAACAAGGAAAAAATAGAAACTGGCACTGGGCTCTAGGTTAATAGGTTAGTCCCAAAAATCATATAAGATAGCATATAAATGCATATAAAACATCCTAGATGGATAATATAATAGCATGAATACTTCATAAATTATAGATACGTTGGAGACGTATCAGCATCCCCAAGCTTAATTCCTGCTCGTCCTCGAGTAGGTAAATGATAAAAGAAATAATTTATGAAGTGTGAATGCTAGCAAGTGCTTAAGTTTGATCAATGATAGTTTCAATCACTTTTTTCTAGCATTATTATATATTATAACAGTTGCTCAACTAATAAAACTTCTCATGATCAAGTAACAAGCTATTCACATGTTAAAGTACAGGTCATAAACTTTCTTGAAAGCTAACAAACTGTGCCCTTAGTCATCAAACAATTGCAATTCATCTTATTTTTGGGAAGGGTCTTTGTAAGAGCTTTGATTCAGCAAACTCCACATACTCAACAATCATTTAATCTTTCACAATTGCTAACACTCATGTGATATTTATGGGTTCAAAGTTTTAATCGGACACAGAGAAAGATAGGGGCTTATAGTTTCGCCTCCCAACCTTTTACCTCAAGGGTAATGTCAACAATAATAATTTATGAAAACCTACATCCAAGTGGATACATATATCCGGATCGCTCCAACACAAAGTGCTTGCCAAAGGAAAAAGTGTAAAAAGGAAAGGTGAAAATCACCATGACTCTTGTATAAGGGTAGAAGGTAAAAGTAAAAGATAGGCCCTTCGCAGAGGGAAGCAGAGGTTGTCATGCGCTTTTATGGTTGGATGCACAAAATCTTAATGCAAAGTCACTTTATATTGCCT
The DNA here is from genome assembly GCF_018294505.1 of Triticum aestivum. Classification (NCBI taxonomy): domain Eukaryota; kingdom Viridiplantae; phylum Streptophyta; class Magnoliopsida; order Poales; family Poaceae; genus Triticum; species Triticum aestivum. Next base: position 488,789,000 of record NC_057808.1, read on the forward strand.
CTTGTGATAAAGACCTTTATTATGCAGTCCGTCGCTTTTATTTCTTCCCTATCACAAGTTCGTATAAAGCTTATTTTCTTCGCACTAATAGATCATACATATTTAAGGAGCAATTTTTTATTGCATGCACCGATGACAACTTACTTGAAGGATCTTACTCAATCCATAGGTAGGTATGGTGGACTCTCATGGCAATACTGGGTTAAGGAATGTTTGGGAGCACAAGTACTATCTCTACTTGGTGCAAAGAATTTGGCTAGCATGAGAGGGAAAGGCAAGCTCAACATGTTGGATGATCCAAGACAATATAACATTTCGGATATAGGAAAACATAACCCATTACATTGTCTTCCTTGTCCAACATCAACCTTTTAGCATGTCATATTTTAATGAGTGCTCACAATTACAAAAGATGTCCAAGATAGTATATTTATATGTGAAATCTCTCTTCCTTCAATATTCTTTCATGAATTGTTCAAGTGACCAATTCTGCGTTTGCTAACTTTCAATAAGTTTACTACCTATACTTATTATGTGTGAAGTCATTACTCCCCATGGTATAAGCATATGAAACATATATAAATTCAGATTTATGATATTCAATTTATTCAACCGTTTACTCATAGGATATATGTGAAGCACGTGAGTAAATGACAAACTACTCCAAAAAGATATAAGTGCAAAACACTGAGTAGTCAAATAATTAACTAGCCATGGGAGGATTCTTTTTCATTCAATATTTCAGATCCAATGATTTTATTCAAACAGCAAGTAAAATTGAAAATACGCTCCAAGCAAAACACATATCATGTGACGAATAAAAATATAGCTCCGAGTAAGGTATACCGATAGTTTTGAAGACGAAAGAGGGGATGACTTCCGGGGCATCCCCAAGCTTAGGCACTTGAGTCTTCCTTGAATATTAACTTGGGGTGCCTTGGGCATCCCCAAGCTTACGGTCTTTTCACTCCTTATTCTCCTCATATCGATATCTCACCCAAAGCTTGAAAACTTCAATCACACAAAACTTAACGGAACTTCGTGAGATAGGTTAGTATGATAAAGAGTAAACCATTCACTTTGGTACTGTCAAAGACAAGGTTCATAATTGTTCTCACACAATTCCTACTGTACCATATCATTTCTACAATTTATATTGAGAAATATAAGCCATAGAAACTAGAAAACAAGCAAACTATGCAATGAAAACAGAATCTGTCAGAAACAGAACAGTCTGTAATGATCTGAACAGCAACCATACTTCTGCTACTCCAAAAATTATGAAATAAATTGGTGGACGTGAGGAATTTGTCTATTAATATTCTTCATAAAGAATCAACTCAAAAGCACTCTTCTGTAAAAAAGGACAGCTAATCTCGTGAGCGCAAAGTTTCTGTTTTTTACAGCAAGATCACATTAACTTTCACCCAAGTCTTCCCAAAGGTATTACTTGGCACTTTATTGAAACAAAAAGCTATAAAACATGATTACTACAGTATATTAATCATGTAAACACACAAAAACAGTAAGGGTAAATATTGGGTTGTCTCCGAACAAGCGCTTTTCTTTAATGCCTTTTAGCTAGGCATGATGATTTCAATGATGCTCACATAAAAGAAAAGAATTGGAACATAAAGAGAGCATCATGAAGAATATGACTAGCAAATTTTAATCTATCCCACTTCCTATGCCTGGGAATTTTGTGAACAGATAATTTATAGGAACAAGAATCAACTAGCATAGGAAGGCAAAACAAGTATAATTTCAAAACTTGAAGCACATAGAGAGGAAACTTGATATTATTGCAACTCCTACAAGCATATATTCCTCCCTCATAATAACTTTCAGTAGCATAATGAATGAATTCAACAATATAACCATCACATAAAGCATTCTTTTCATGATCTACAAGCATAGAAATTTTTCTACTCTCCACATAAGCAAAATTCTTCTCATTCGGAATAGTGGGATCACTAATTCCTAAAGTTGACACTCTTCCAAACCCGCTTTAGATGATAGTATTATTCATACTCCAAAAGATATAAGTGAAGTTCATGGAGCATTCTACAATTAATATAGACTAACCAATATCCAAGCTCAAAATATGTAAGTGAAGCACACGAAGCATTCCATAAAACCATACTCAAAAGATTTATGTGAATCACAAAGAGCAATTCTATAAGATCATACTTAAAAGATATAAGTGAAGCACATGAAGTATTCTATAAATCGATGAAGGGATATCTCATACTAGCATGGTTCTTAAAGAAAAAGAAAAACACAAAGGACACAAATCATCTGAACAAAACAAAAACCGAGGTATACCGATAATTGTTGAAGAAGAAAGATGGGATGCCAACCGGGGCATCCCCAAGCTTAGATGCTTGAGTATCCTTGGAATATTTACTTGGGGTGCCTTGGGCATCCCCAAGCTTGAACTCTTTCCTCTCTTTATTCTTCTCGCATCGGTAACTCCTTGTTCTTCGAACACTTCATCCACAAAAACTTAACAAAAACTTTGTGAGATCCGTTAGTATACTAAAGCAAATCACTACCTTTAGGTACTGTTGCAAACTCATTATTTATTTATATTGGTGTTAAACCTACTGTATTCCAACTTCTCTATGGTTCATACCCCCCGATACTAGCCATAGATTTATCAAAATAAGCAAACAACACGCGAAAAACAGAATCTGTCAAAAACAGGACAGTCTGTAGTAATCTGGAAGTTTGGTAAACTTCTGTAACTCCAAAAATTATGAAATAAATTTTAGAATTTGAAAATTTTGTACATAAGTAATGTGAAAAAAGTTTCAGACCCATTTGACTTTCCATTAAAAAATGTAAATTCACGCGCTACAGCCAAAGTTTCTGTTTTTGTACTGCACATAGTAAACAAGCAATCTAATCATCCTAAAACCAAAGCTTGGCTCATTATTTTTATAATACAATGGATATACACAAGGGGATTATTATTTACAGAGAAACTTCCATGAAAAATTCTACATTGTTTCTGGGAGCATGAACACAAGTGCTCAAGGTCGACCCTCACTTCTTCAATGCATAACTTTCCAATCACTTCTCTTTTTGAAATACTTTTTAGGCATGAAAGGCAAGTAAATTTTTTTGTATTTTCATTATTTAATTTTTTTGTATGTTTCACCCACAACTAAACAGAAACAAAAAGGAAAAAACAAAATCTACTTTAGTGGAGAAAGCAAACAAGCACACACGAGAATATCAACCCCACGCTATTGCTCCCCGGCAACGGTGCCAGAAAAGAGCTTGATAATCCCCAAGTGCAGGGAATCATCGTAGCAATTCCCAAAGGTGGAAGTGATAAGTATGGAGTGTCGAACCCACAAGGAGCTAAAGGTAAGATCAATATTCTCTCAAGTCCTATCTGCCACTGATACGACTCTAATTACACCGAACGTTTGCTTCCAACTAGAAACAAGAAATAAAACTATGTTGTGGGTATGAAGAGGATAACTTTGCATGATATCGGAGAGCTAAAACATAAAAGTAGGTGCTGTTATCATAAAGTTAGAATATATTACTAAATATTATAAATAGCGAGTGTGGAATAATGATGGATCGGTGTGCGGAATTGTCCTAGGCAATTGTTAACAAGACCGGTAGTCGTCATTACAATTTCATATGAGGGAGAGGCATAAGCTAACATACTTTCTCTTCTTGGATCATATGCACTTATGATTGGAACTCTAGCAAGCATCCGCAACTACTAAAGATCATTAAGGTAAAACCCAACCATAGCATTAAAGCATCAAGTCCCCTTTATCCCATACGCAACAACCCCCTTACTCGGGTTTATGCTTCTGTCACTCAAGCAACCCACTATAAGCGAATCATAAACATATTGCAACACCCTACAGCGGGAATCCCTCACGCTTGTGCGACATGAAGGGCACAATAGGACAGCACCAAAATAAAACATACAACTCATACCAATCTATATCATCAATCAACCCAAAGACAAAGGATATCTACTAAAAACATCATACGATGGCAACACATCATTGGATCATAATTTGTGGCATAAAGCACCATGTTCAAGTAGGGATTATAGCGGGGTGCGGGAGAGTGGACTGCGTAAAAGAGATGAGGATGGTGATGATGGTGGTGATGTTGATGAAGACGATCACCGCGGCGATGATTCCCCTCCCGATGGCACTCTGGCGCCACTGAGAGAGAGGAGGAGAGGTTATCCCACTTGTGCTTCCTCCTCCATGGCCTCCCCCCTAGATGGGGTGAGGTTCTCCCTTTGGTCCTTGGCCTTCATGGCGATGATGGCCCCTCCGGGATCCTCCTCCATGGCCTCCGGTGATGATGGCCCCCTCCGGCAGGGTGCCAGAGAGGGCCTAGATTGATTTCTCGTGGCTACAGAGGCTTGCGGCGGTGGAACTTCTGATCTAGGTTATTTTCTGGAGGTTTCTGTATTTATAGGAATTTTTGGCGTCGGTTTCGCGTCAGGGGGGTCTCTGAGCCGTCCACGAGATAGGGGCCCACGCCCAGGGGGTGGGCGCACCCCCCCACCCTCGTGGATGGCTCGGGACTCTTCTAGCCCAACTCCTTTTCTCCAGGGGCTTCTTTTGGTCCATAAAAAATCATCAAAAATTGGCACGTCAATTGGACTCTGTTTAGTATTCCTTTTCTGTAAAACTCAAAAACAAGGGAAAAACAGAAACTGGCACTGGGCTCTAGGTTAATAGGTTAGTCCCAAAAATCATATAAAATAGCACATAAATGCATATAAAACATCCTAGATGGATAATATAATAGCAAGAATACTTCATAAATTATATATACGTTGGAGACATATCATGTGCTATCAAACGTCACAACATAACTGGGTGATTATAAAGATTCTTTACAGGTGTCTCCGATGGTGTTTGTTGGGTTGGCATAGATCGAGATTAGGATTTGTCACTCCGTGTTTCGGAGAGGTATCTCTGGGCCCTCTCGGTAATGCACATTGATACGTCTCCGTCGTGTCTACTTTTCCAATCACTTTTGTCCTTGTTTTGGACTCTAACTTGCATGATTTGAATGGAACTAACCCGGACTCACGTTGTTTTCAGCAGAATTGCCATGGTGTTATTTATGTGCAGAAACAAAAGTTCTCGGAATGACCTGAAACTCCATGGAACTTATTTTTGGAAAATATTAAAAATATAGGCGAAAGAATCAAGGCCAGGGGGCCCACCACCTGTTCACGTGGGTGGGGGCGCGCCCCCCTGCCTCGTGGGCCCCCTGGAGCTCCACCGACCTCAACTCCAACTCCATATATTCGTGTTCGGGGAGAAAAAAATCAGAGAGAAGGGATTCATCGCGTTTTACGATACGGAGCCGCCGCCAAGCCCTAAAACCTCTCGGGAGGGCTGATTTGGAGTCCGTTTGGGGCTCCGGAGGGGGGAATCTGTCGCCGTCGTCATCATCAACCATTCTCCATCACCAATTTCATGATGCTCATCGCAGTGCGTGAGTAATTCCATCGTAGGCTTGCTGGACGGTGATGGGTTGGATGAGATTTATCATGTAATCGAGTTAGTTTGTTAGGGTTTGATCCCTAGTATCCACTATGTTCTGAGATTGATGTTGCTATGACTTTGCTATGCTTAATGCTTGTCACTAGGGCCCGAGTGCCATGATTTCAGATCTGAACCTATTATGTTTTCATGAATATATGTGAGTTCTTGATCCTATCTTGCAAGTCTATAGTCACCTACTATGTGTTATGATCCGGCAACCCCTAAGTGACAATAATCGGGACCACTCCCGGTGATGACGGTAGTTTGAGGAGTTCATGTATTCACTATGTGTTAATGCTTTGGTCCGGTACTCTATTAAAAGGAGGCCTTAATATCCCTTAGTTTCCGTTAGGACCCGCTGCCACGGGAGGGTAGGACAAAAGATGTCATGCAAGTTCTTTTCCATAAGCACGTATGACTATATTCGGAATACATGCCTACATTACATTGATGAATTGGAGCTAGTTCTGTGTCACCCTATGTTATGATTGTTACATGATGAACCGCATCCAGCATAATTCTCCATCGCCGATCCAATGCCTACGAGCTTTTCACATATTGTTCTGCGCTTATTTACTTTACCGTTGCTACTGTTACAATCACTACAAAACCCAAAAATATTACTTTTGCTACCGTTACCGTTACTTCCATACTACTTTGCTACTAAATACTTTGCTGCAGATATTAAGTTATCCAGGTGTGGTTGAATTGACAACTCAACTGCTAATACTTGAGAACATTCTTTGGCTCCCCTTGTGTTGAGTCAATAAACATGGGTTGAATACTCTACCCTCGAAAACTGTTGCGATCCCCTATACTTGTGGGTTATCAAGACTATTTTCTGGCGCCGTTGCCGGGGAGCATTGCTCTATTCTTTGAGTCACTTGGGATTTATATCTGCTGGTCACTATGAAGAACTTGAAAGACGAGAAAACAAAAATTTATCCCTCAACTACGAGGGGAGGTAAGGAACTGCCATCTAGCTCTGCACTTGATTCACCTTCTGTTTTGAGTAAGCTTGCGACACCTAAACCTGCTTCTGCTATTAATTCTGATATGTCGCATGTTATTGATGATGCCACTTCTCCTATGCATGATACATCTAATGAAACTACTTATATGCTTGATACTACTGTGCCACTTGGTGAATTTCTTGATGAATAACTTGCTAGGGCTAGAGAGAATGAAATTATTGGAACTGATAATTTTGATGATAGTGATGATGAAGACTCTCCCCCTAATAAATATGAATTGCCTGTTGTGCCTGAGGGCTATGTTATGGATGAAGAAACTAAAAGAGACTTTCTTGCTTGCAATGATAGAAGTGATCTTAAGAAATTATTAGCTAAGCTAAAACAAAAAACTCTGAATGCTAGAATGAAATATGATCCTGCTTCTGCTACTTCACCTATCTTTGTTACTGATAAGGATTATGAATTCTCTGTTGATCCTGATATAATTACTTTGGTTGAATCGATCCTTTCTATGGTTATGAATCTGAAACTGTTGTGGCACATCTTACTAAATTAAATGATATAGCCACCCTGTTCACTAATGATGAGAGAAGTCCCTACTTTTATATCCTTAAAATATTTCCATTCTCATTAAAGGGTGATGCTAAGATATGGTTTAATTCTCTTGATCTTGGTTGTGTGTGTAGTCCCCAGGATATGATTTATTACTTCTCTGCTAAATATTTCCCTGCTCATAAGAAACAAGCTGCTTTAAGGGATATATATAATTTTGTGCAAATTGAAGAAGAGAGTCTCCCACAAGCTTGGGGGAGGCTTATCCAATTACTTAATGCTTTGCCTGATCATCCTCTTAAGAAACATGAAATACTTGATATCATTTACAATGGACGAAGCGATGCTTCCAGAGACCACCTGGATAGTTGTGTTGGTTCTGTTTTCAGGGAAAGAACACTGGATGAAGCTAAAATTCTATTGAATAATATGTTGACCAATGAAAATAATTGGACACTTCCTGAGCCAGCTCCTGAACCTATTCCTAAACCAACTCCGAAGAAAAGAGGTGTTCTATTTCTCAGTCCTGAAGATATGCAAGAGGCAAAGAAATCTATGAAAGGAAAGGGTATTAAAGCTGAAGATGTTAAGAATTTACCTCCTATTGAAGAAATACATGGTATTAATTTACCGCTTGTTGAAGAAATATCTGATCTTAATCCATTACCTATTGAAGAAACTCATGGTCTTGATAACCCGACATAGGTAGTAAAGGTAAATTCTCTCTATAGATATGATAAAGCTGAAATCCCTCCTACTAAGTTTGCTAGCCAATGTTTGGATGAGTTTGATAACTTTATGGTTAAGCAAGAAGATTTTAATGCTTATTTTGGTAGACAATTAAAACAAAATGCTTATATGATTGAACACTTGGGTGATTATATGTCTAGAGTTAAAGGTGAACTTAAACTCATTAGTAAACATGCTTCTATGGTTACCACTCAAGTAGAACAAGTACTTAAATCTCAGAATGATTTGCTCAATGAATTGAATAGTAAAAATAATGACTATGCTGTTAGAGTGGCTACTAGAACTGGTAAAATGACTTAGGAACCTTTGTATCCTGAAGGCCATCCTAAGAGAATTGAGTAGGATTCTCAGAGAACTAATATAGATGCACCTAGTCCTTCTAAAAAGAAGAAAAAGAAAAATGATAGGACTTTGCATGCTTCTAGTGAACCTATTGCTGAAACACCTGAGAATCCTAATGATATTTCTATTTCTGATGCTGAAACACAATCTGGTAATGAGCATGAACCTAGTGATAATGTTAATGATGATGCTCAACCTAGCAATGACAATGATGTAGAAATTGAACCTGCTGTTGATAACCCACAATCAAAGAATCAACCTTATGATAAAAGAGACTTTATTGCTAGGAAACATGGTAAAGAAAGAGAACCATGGTTTCAAAAACCCATGCCTTTTCCTCCCAAACCATCTAAGAAAAAGGATATGAGGATTTTGAGCGCTTTGCTGAAATGATTAGACCTATCTTCTTGCGTATGCGATTAACTGATATGCTCAAAATGAATCCTTATGCTAAGTATATGAAAGAAATTGTTACTAATAAAAGAAAGATACCGGAAGCTGAAATTTCCACCATGCTTGCTAAGTATACTTTTAAGGGTGGAATACCTAAGAAACTTGGAGATCCAGGGGTACCAACTATACCGTGCTCCATTAAAAGAAACTATGTTAAAACTGCTTTGTGTGATCTTGGAGCCGGTGTTAGTGTTATGCCTCTCTCTTTATATCGTAGACTTGATTTGAATAAGTTGACACCTACTGAAATATCTTTGCAAATGGCTGATAAATCAACTGCTATACCTGTCGGTATTTGTGAGGATGTGCCTGTTGTGGTTGCAAACGTTACTATTTTAGCGGACTTTGTTATTCTTGATATTCCCGAGGACGATAGTATGTCTATTATTCTTGGAAGACCCTTTTTGAATACTGCAGGGGCTGTTATTGATTGCAACAAAGGCAATGTCACTTTTCATGTTAATGGTAATGAGCATACGGTACACTTTCCGAGGAAACAACCTCAAGTTCACAGTATCAATTCTATTGGAAAATTCCATCGATTATTTTTGGAGGTTTTGAATTTCCTCTTCCTACTGTCAAGAAGAAATATGATATTCTTATCATTGGGGATGTGCACATCCCCGTTGAGGTAACATAGTGTTATTCGAAATTTCTCCGGTTTCATGTTACTCGAAATGAGTTTGTTAACAAGACTTGATCAACCTTGTTAGTGGATTCCTTTTGATGAGCATGAGATGGATGAAGTTAGAAAGCACAACCTTCTGTACCCTCCTTTTACTTTCTGTTATTTAGTTGAAATAAAGTAAAAATAGTATTTTCCTGTCAGTTTTCTGAATTATCCGTGCAATATAAAAATACCCCGAAAATAAAAGTTCTCCAAATGCCCTACCAATTTAATATGATTTTTTCTGAAATATTTGAGAATATCTGACACTGAGAACACAGCAGGGGGAGCAAGCACCTGGCCACGAGGGTCCAGGCCGCGCCCCCTGCCTCGTGGGCCCATGGTGGCTCCCCTCCACTTATTCCTGCACACACACACTTCTTCTTCTTCCCAAAAAATCACCATCCAGCTCAAGCACGAGTTCTAGCTCATTTTGCTGCGATTTTCGATCTCCTTGCTCAAAGCACCTCTCACAAAACTGCTTGAGGGGATTGTTCCTTGGTATGTGACTCCTCCATTGGTCCAATTAGTTTTTGTTCTAGTGCTTTATTCATTGCAAAATTGTGCTGCCTAGGTGACCATGTTCTTGAGCTTGCATGTCAAATTTATATGGTTCCAAGTAGTTCTAATGCATGATATAGGCTCTAGGCACTTGTAGGAGTAGTTGCTATCAATTTTGTTGAGCTTGGTTCACTTTTATTTGAAGTTACTAAAAATTTCAGAATTTTTCAGAAAATAATGAAGAGATTTTTGAGGGTCTCATCAAGCTGAAGCTCGAAGGAAAAGCAAAGTGAGGAAGCAGAGAGGCCCAAATATAATCTGCCTCGCACCGCGGAGGCCTCACTGACTTCCTCCGCGACCAACGCGAGCAATATCTCTTACTCACCAATACTTTTGTGCAAAACTTCTACCATTATCCTAAGGAATCACATACTTCAGTAGAGTTTCATTTATATGATGTGGTTAAGAAGATGTCACAAGATGAATTTTGCAAGGTTTGCAAAATACCTTTCGAAGGTAGCTTACAGGAACCACATCGTAAAGATGTGGACGGGTTTATTGATACTATTACTGTAGGGGAAACTAGGAAGGTTTCCGATGCAAGAATCACTAGCATACATTTTCCTGTTTTACGCTACTTTGCAATATTTGCTAGTCGTTGCTTAATTGGTCGCGGAAACTGTGGAAACCTTAGTGTTCCTGATATTATTATTTTGTTCCATGGTTTATTCCGCGATGACTCTGTTAGTATGGGCGATATTATTGCCAGACGGTTAAGTCTGAACCGTACAAAGGGCCCCATCTTTGGAGGTGTTTATGCTTCACGCCTTGCTGCATATTATAACATACCTATTAGGCACTATGAAAAAGAAGAAAAATTGCTGCCTACTGTTTATTTAGATTATAAGAGCATGGTAGCGCATGATTTTGTTGTAAAAATAGGGAAAGGGAGCTTAAATACAAATTGTTCTTTGATAAACATCACCCTGAAATTATTACCTTCCCTGCTCCTTCCTTGTTTGATTTATCTGTAGGCCAGTATCTTGTCCGCTGGCGGCCATTCACGCCTACCGGAACCCTACATCAGCCACAGAGCCAAAGTCGGAACCACAATTTGATCTTCCACGACAGTCTAATTACCAGTGGGATCCAGAGATGATTGCCAACCAGTGGCAATCAGAGTCTTCTTCATCTCAGTACGATCCCAACTACAACTTTGGATATCCGCCAGGCCATCCGTGGCAATAAACCAACTTAGGCCAAAAGCCTAAGCTTGGGGGAGTACGTATTTCCCACCGACATTACATTTATGTTTACACACTCATTGCTAGATGTCGGTGCTCCTACTCTTTCATTGTATTATCCATGCTAGTTTATTTTCCTCTTTATGCTTTCTTCTTGTGTGTCTAATAAACCTTAAGAAAAACAAAAAAAATAGTTGTAGCTTTTAGCTAGTTTATTTTCTTGCTGTAGTAGTTATAATTAAAAAGAAAACCCAAAAATACTTCCCGTTCTTCTTTTGCTTGTTGGGAGCTTTCCCGTGTAAATAGTTTTACTTCTTTTCTTTGGGGGTCGATAGGAGAAGACCATAATGAAATTGTTGAAATGGCTCTTATATGCATTATTGTCGATTTAACCAAGGGCCCATATTGCCTTGTCTTCTCCTGTTTATTGAATGCTCGCATCCAGCTTAGTCCAATGCACGTGCACTATTGTTATTATTCACATCATTCGGTCGTGCAAGTGAAAGGCAATTATGACGATATATGATGGACTGATTGAGATGAGAGAAGCTGGTATGAACTCCACCTCTCTTGTTTTTGTAAATATGATTAGTTCATCGTTTCTGATTCAGCCTATTATGAATAAACATGTTTGCAATGACAATTAGAGATTATAATTGCTTATGCCATGCTTAATTAGCTAGGAGCTTATAATGGTTTATCTTGCGTGCCAACATGCTATTAAAATGGTTGTGATGTGGTATGATGGGGTGGTATCCTCCTTTGAATGATTCAAGTGACTTGACTTGGCACATGTTCACACATGTAGTTGAAACAAATCAACATAGCCTTCACGATATTTATGTTCATGGTGGATTATATCCTACTCATGCTTCTACTCAATGTTTATTAATTTTAATGCATGTTCATGACTGTTGTCGCTCTCTAGTTGGTCGCTTCCCAGTCTTTTGCTAGCCTTCACTTGTACTAAGCGAGAATACTGCTTGTGCATCCAATCCCTAAACCCCAAAGTTATGCCATATGAGTCCACTATACCTTCCTATATGCGGTATCTACCTGCCATTCCAAGTAAATTTGTATGTGCCAAACTCTAAACCTTCAAATGAAATTCTGTTTTGTATGCTCGAATAGCTCATGTATCAACTAGGGCTGTCCGTATCTTCCATGTTAGGCGGGTTATTCTCAAGAGGAGTGGACTCCGCTCCTCATTCACGAGAAAATGGCTGGTCACCAGGATGCCCAGTCCCATGCTTTATGCAAATCAAATCAAAATAATTGCAAACAAAACTCCCCCTGGGACTGTTGTTAGTTGGAGGCACTCGTTGTTTCGAGCAAGCCATGGATTGATGCTTGTTGGTGGAGGGGGAGTATAAACTTTACCATTCTGTTTGGGAACCGCCTATAATGTGTGTAGCATGGAAGATATCGCCATCTCTTGGTTGTTATGTTGACAATGAAAGTATGCCGCTCAAAATATTATTTATCTCTGCTTTAAAATCGAGCTCTCGCACCTCTACAAATCCCTGCTTCCCTCTGCGAAGGGCCTATCTATTTACTTTTGTGTTGAGTCATCACCCTCTTATCATAAGCACTAGTTGGAGAGCACTGCTGTCATTTTCATCCATTACTATTAATTTATATTGGGTATGACTATGACTGGATCTCTTTTACCATGAATTACAATGTTTAGTCAGTCCTTGATCTTTAAAGGTGCTCTGCATTTATGTTTTGCGGTCTCAGAAAGGGCTAGCGAGATACCATCTTGTTATATCATATTATGATTGTTTCGAGAAAGTGTTGTCATCCGAGATTTATTATTATTGCTCGCTAGTTAATTATGCATTGACATGAGTAAACATGATACCTAAATGTTATTGTGAATATGGTTAGTTATAATCTTTGCTGAAAACATGAATGCTGGCTTTACATATTTACAACAACAAGAGCAAACAGAGTTTGTAAAAGTTTTTCTTTATCACTTTCAGTTTATCAACTGAATTGCTTGAGGACAAGCAAAGGTTTAAGCTTGGGGGAGTTGATACGTCTCCGTCGTATCTACTTTTCCAAACACTTTTGCCCTTGTTTTGGACTCTAACTTGCATGATTTGAATGGAACTAACCCGGACTGATGCTGTTTTCAGCAGAATTGCGATGGTGTTATTTATTTGCAGAAACAAAAGTTCTCGGAATGACCTAAAACTCCACAGAACTTATTTTTGGAAAATATTAAAAATATTGGCGAAATAATCAAGGCCAGGGGGCCCACCACCTGTCCACGAGGGTGGGGGCGCGCCCCCCTGCCTTGTGGGCCCCCTAGAGCTCCACCGACCTCAACTCCAACTCCATATATTCGTGTTCGGGGAGAAAAAAATCAGACAGAAGGATTCATTACGTTTTACGATACGGAGCCTCCGCCAAGCCCTAAAACCTCTCGGGAGGGCTGATCTTGAGTCCGTTCGGGTCTCCAGAGAGGGGAATCCGTCACCGTCGTCATCATCAACCATTCTCCATCACCAATTTCATGATGCTCACCGCCGTGCGGGAGTAATTCCATCGTAGGCTTGCTGGACGGTGATGAGTTGGATGAGATTTATCATGTAATCGAGTTAGTTTGTTAGGGTTTGATCCTTAGTATCCACTATGTTCTGAGATTGATGTTGCTATGACTTTGCTATGCTTAATGCTTGTCACTAGGGCGGCCATGATTTCAGATCTGAACCTATTATGTTTTCATGAATATATGTGAGTTCTTTATCCTATCTTGCAAGTCTATAGTCACCTACTATGTGTTATGATCCAGCAACCCCGAAGTGACAATAATCGGGACCACTCCCAGTGATGACCGTACTTTGAGGAGTTCATGTATTCACTATGTGTTAATGCTTTGGTCCGGTACTCTATTAAAAGGAGGCCTTAATATCCCTTAGTTTCCGTTAGGACCCCGCTGCCACGGGAGGGTAGGACAAAAGATGTCATGCAAGTTCTTTTCCATAAGCACGTATGACTATATTCGGAATACATGCCTACATTACGTTGATGAATTGGAGCTAGTTCTGTGTCACCCTATGTTATGATTGTTACATGATGAACCGCATCCGGCATAATTCTCCATCATCGATCCAATGCCTACGAGCTTTTCACATATTGTTCTCCGCTTATTTACTTTACCGTTGCTACTGTTACAATCACTACAAAACCCAAAAATGTTACTTTTGCTACCGTTACCGTTACTTCCATACTACTTTGCTGCAGATATTAAGTTATCCAGATGTGGTTGAATTGACAACTCAACTGCTAATACTTGAGAATATTTGGCTCCCCTTGTGTTGAATCAATAAACTTGGGTTGAATACTCTACCCTCGAAAACTGTTGCGATCCCCTATACTTGTGGGTTATCAAGACTATTTTCTGGCGCCGTTGCCGGGGTGCATAGCTCTATTCTTTGAGTCACTTGGGATTTATATCTGCTGGTCACTATGAAGAACTTGAAAGACGAGAAAACAAAAATTTATCCCTCAACTACGAGGGGACGTAAGGAACGACCATCTAGCTCTCCACTTGATTCACCTTCTGTTTTGAGTAAGCTTGCGACACCTAAACCTGCTTCTGCTATTAATTCTGATATGTCGCATGTTATTGATGATGCCACTTCTGCTATGCATGATACTTCTGATGAAACTACTTCTATGCTTGATACTACTGTGCCACTTGGTGAATTTCTTGATGAACAACTTGCTAGGGCTAGAGAGAATGAAATTATTGAAACTGATAATTTTGATGATAGTGATGATGAAGACTCTCCCCCTAAGAAATATGAATTGCCTGTTGTGCCTGAGGGCTATGTTATGGATGAAGAAACTAAAAGAGACTTTCTTGCTTGCAATGATAGAAGTGATCTTAAGAAATTATTAGCTAAGCTGAAACAAAAAACTCTGAATGCTAGAATGAAATATGATCCTACTTATGCTACTTCACCTATCTTTGTTACTGATAAGAATTATGAATTCTGTGTTGATCCTGATATAATTACTTTGGTTGAATCGATCCTTTCTATGGTTATGAATCTGAAACTGTTGTGGCACATCTTACTAAATTAAATGATATAGCCACCCTGTTCACTAATGATGAGAGAAGTCGCTACTTTTATATCCTTAAAATATTTCTGTTCTCATTAAAGGGTGATGCTAAGATATGGTTTAATTCTCTTGATCTTGGTTGTGTGTGTAGTCCCCAGGATATGATTTATTACTTCCCTGCTAAATATTTCCCTGCTCATAAGAAACAAGCTGCTTTAAGGGATATATATAATTTTGTGCAAATTGAAGAAGAGAGTCTCCCACATGCTTGGGGGAGGCTTATCCAATTACTTAATGCTTTGCCTGATCATCCTCTTAAGAAACATGAAATACTTGATATCTTTTATAATGGACTAAGCGATGCTTCCAGAGACCACCTGGATAGTTGTGCTGGTTCTGTTTTCAGGGAAAGAACACTGGATGAAGCTGAAATTCTATTGAATAATATGTTGACCAATGAAAATAATTGGACACTTCCTGAGCCAGCTCCTGAACCTATTCCTAAATCAACTCCGAAGAAAAGAGGTGTTCTATTTCTCAGTCCTGAAGATATGCAAGAGGCAAAGAAATCTATGAAAGAAAAGGGTATTAAAGCTGAAGATGTTAAGAATTTACCTCCTATTGAAGAAATACATGGTCTTAATTTACCGCTTGTTGAAGAAATATCTGATCTTAATCCATTACCTATTGAAGAAACTCATGGTCTTGATAACCCGACACAGGTAGTAAAGGTAAATTCTCTCTATAGATATGATAAAGCTGAAATCCCTCCTACTAAGTTTGCTAGCCAATGTTTGGATGAGTTTGATAACTTCATGGTTAAGCAAGAAGATTTTAATGCTTATTTTGGTAGACAATTAAAACAAAATGCTTATATGATTGAACACTTGGGTGATTATATGTCTAGAGTTAAAGGTGAACTTAAACTCATTAGTAAACATGCTTCTATGGTTACCACTCAAGTAGAACAAGTACTTAAAGCTCAGAATGATTTTCTCAATGAATTGAATAGTAAAAATAATGACTATGCTGTTAGAGTGGCTACTAGAACTAGTACAATGACTCAGGAACCTTTGTATCCTGAAGGCCATCCTAAGAGAATTGAGCAGGATTCTCAGAGAACTAATATAGATGCACCTAGTCCTTCTAAAAAGAAGAAAAATAAAAATGATAGGACTTTGCATGCTTCTAGTGAACCTATTGCTGAAACACCTGAGAATCCTAATGATATTTCTATTTCTGATGCTGAAACACAATCTGGTAATGAGCATGAACCTAGTGATAATGTTAATGATGATGTTCATGATGATGCTCAACCTAGCAATGACAATGATGTAGAAATTGAACCTGCTGTTGATAACCCACAATCAAAGAATCAACCTTATGATAAAATAGACTTTATTGCTAGGAAACATGTTAAAGAAAGAGAACCATGGTTTCAAAAACCCATGCCTTTTCCTCCCAAACCATCCAAGAAAAAGGATATGAGGATTTTGAGCGCTTTGCTGAAATGATTAGACCTATCTTCTTGCGTATGCGATTAACTGATATGCTCAAAATGAATCCTTATGCTAAGTATATGAAAGAAATTGTTACTAATAAAAGAAAGATACCGGAAGCTGAAATTTCCACCATGCTTGCTAAGTATACTTTTAAGGGTGGAATACCTAAGAAACTTGGAGATCCAGGGGTACCAACTATACCGTGCTCCATTAAAAGAAACTATGTTAAAACTGCTTTGTGTGATCTTGGAGCCGGTGTTAGTGTTATGCCTCTCTCTTTATATCGTAGACTTGATTTGAATAAGTTGACACCTACTGAAATATCTTTGCAAATGGATGATAAATCAACTGCTATACCTGTCGGTATTTGTGAGGATGTGCCTGTTGTGGTTGCAAACGTTACTATTTTAACGGACTTTGTTATTCTTGATATTCCCGAGGATGATAGTATGTCTATTATTCTTGGAAGACCCTTCTTGAATACTGCAGGGGCTGTTATTGATTGCAACAAAGGCAATGTCACTTTTCATGTTAATGGTAATGAGCATACGGTACACTTTCCGAGGAAACAACCTCAAGTTCACAGTATCAATTCTATTGGAAAAATTCCATCGATTATTTTTGGAGGTTTTGAATTTCCTCTTCCTACTGTCAAGAAGAAATATGATATTCTTATTATTGGGGATGTGCACATCCCCGTTGAGGTAACATAGTGTTATTCAAAATTTCTCCGGTTTCATGTCACTCGAAATGAGTTTGTTAACAAGACTTGATCAACCTTGTTAATGGATTCCTTTTGATGAGCATGAGATGGATGAAGTTAGAAAGCACAACCTTCTGTACCCTCCTTTTACTTTCTGTTATTTAGTTGAAATAAAGTAAAAATAGTATTTTCCTGTCAGTTTTCTGAATTATCCGTGCAATATAAAAATACCCCGAAAATAAAAGTTCTCCAAATGCCCTGCCAATTTAATATGATTTTTCTGAAATATTTGAGAATATCTGGCACTGAGAACACAGCAGGGGGAGCAAGCACCTGGCCACGAGGGTCCAGGGCGCGCCCACATCAGGCACAGAGCCAAAGTCGGAACCACAATTTGATCCTCCACGACAGTCTAATTACCAGTGGGATCCGGAGATGATTGCCAACCAGTGGCAATCAGAGTCTTCTTCATCTCAGTACGATCCCAACTACAACTTTGGATATCCGCCAGGCCATCCGTGGCAATAAACCAACTTAGGCCAAACGCCTAAGCTTGGGGGAGTACGTATTTCCCACCGACATTACATTTATGTTTACACACTCATTGCTAGATGTCGGTGTTCATACTCTTTCATTGTATTATCCATGCTAGTTTATTTTCCTTTTTATGCTTTCTTCTTGTGTGTCTAATAAACCTTAAGAAAAACAAAAAAAATAGTTGTAGCTTTTAGCTAGTTTATTTTCTTGCTGTAGTAGTTATAATTAAAAAGAAAACCCAAAAAGACTTCCCGTTCTTCTTTTGCTTGTTGGGAGCTTTCCCGTGTAAATAGTTTTACTTCTTTTCTTTTCTTTGGGGGTCGATAGGAGAAGACCATAATGAAATTGTTGAAATGGCTCTTATATGCATTATTGTCGATTTAACCAAGGGCCCATATTGGCTTGTCTTCTCCTGTTTATTGAATGCTCGCAGATTCCAGCTTAGTCCAATGCACGTGCACTATTATTATTATTCACATCATTCGGTCGTGCAAGTGAAAGGCAATTATGACGATATATGATGGACTGATTGAGATGAGAGAAGCTGGTATGAACTTGACCTCTCTTGTTTTAGTAAATATGATTAGTTCATCGTTCCTGAGTCCGCCTATTATGAATAAACATGTTTGCAATGACAATTAAAGATTATAGTTGCTTATGCCATGCTTAATTAGCTAGGATCTTATAATGGTTTATCTTGCGTGCCAACATGCTATTAAAATGGTTGTGATGTGGTATGATGGGGTGGTATCCTCCTTTGAATGATTCAAGTGACTTGACTTGGCACATGTTCACACATGTAGTTGAAACAAATCAACATAGCCTTCACGATATTTATGTTCATGGTGGATTATATCCTACTCATGCTTCTACTCAATGTTTATTAATTTTAATGCATGTTCATGACTGTTGGCCGCTTTCCAGTCTTTTGCTAGCCTTCACTTGTACTAAGCGGGAATACTGCTTGTGCATCCAATCCCTTAAACCCCAAAGTTATGCCATATGAGTCCACTATGCCTTCCTATATGTGGTATCTACCTACCGTTCCAAGTAAATTTGTATGTGCCAAACTCTAAACCTTCAAATGAAATTCTGTTTTGTATGCTCGAATAGCTCATGTATCAACTAGGGCTGTCCGTATCTTCCATGTTAGGCGGGTTATTCTCAAGAGGAGTGGACTCCGCTCCTCATTCACGAGAAAATGGCTGGTCACCGGGATGCCCAGTCCCATGCTTTATGCAAATCAAATCAAAATAATTGCAAACAAAACTCCCCCTGGGACTGTTGTTAGTTGGAGGCACTCGTTGTTTCGAGGAAGCCATGGATTGATGCTTGTTGGTGGAGGGGGAGTATAAACTTTACCATTCTGTTTGGGAACCACCTATAATGTGTGTAGCATGGAAGATATCACCATCTTTTGGTTGTTATGTTGAGAATGAAAGTATGATGCTCAAAATATTATTTATCTCTGCTTTAAAATCGAGCTCTCGCACCTCTACAAATCCCTGCTTCCCTCTGCGAAGGGCCTATCTATTTACTTTTATGTTGAGTCATCACCCTCTTATCATAAGCACCAGCTGGAGAGCACTGCTGTCATTTGCATCCATTACTATTAATTTATATTGGGTATGACTATGACTGGATCTCTTTTACCATGAATTACAATGTTTAGTTAGTCCTTGATCTTTAAAGGTGCTCTGCATTTATGTTTTGCGGTCTCAGAAAGGGCTAGCGAGATACCATCTTGTTATACCATATTATGATTGTTTTGAGAAAGTGTTGTCATCCGTGATTTAATATTATTGCTCGCTAGTTAATTATGCCATTGACATGAGTAAACATGAGACCTAAATGTTATTGTGAATATGGTTAGTTATAATCTTTGCTGAAAACTTGAATGTTGGCTTTACATATTTACAACAACAAGAGCAAACAGAGTTTCACTTTCAGTTTATCAACTGAATTGCTTGAGGACAAGCAAAGGTTTAAGCTTGGGGGAGTTGATACGTCTCCGTCGTATCTACTTTTCCAAACACTTTTGCCCTTGTTTTGGACTCTAACTTGCATGATTTGAATGGAACTAACCCGGACTGACGCTGTTTTCAGCAGAATTGCGATGGTGTTATTTATGTGAAGAAACAAAAGTTCTCGGAATGACCTAAAACTCCACAGAACTTATTTTTGGAAAATATTAAAAATATTGGCGAAATAATCAAGGCCAGGGGGCCCACCACCTGTCCACAAGGGTGGGGGGCGCGCCCCTGCCTCGTGGGCCCCCTGGAGCTCCACCGACCTCAACTCCAACTCCATATATTCGTGTTCGGGGAGAAAAAAATCAAAGAGAAGGATTCATCGCGTTTTACGATATGGAGCCGCCGCCAAGCCCTAAAACCTCTCGGGAGGGCTGATCAGGAGTCCGTTCGAGGCTCCGGAGAGGGGAATCCGTCACCGTCATCATCATCAACCATTCTCCATCACCAATTTCATGATGCTCACCGCCGTGCGTGAGTAATTCCATCGTAGACTTGCTGGACGGTGATGGATTGGATGAGATTTATCATGTAATCGAGTTAGTTTGTTTGGGTTTGATCCCTAGTATCCACTATGTTCTGAGATTGATGTTGCTATGACTTTGCTATGCTTAATGCTTGTCACTAGGGCCCGAGTGCCATGATTTCAGATCTGAACCTATTATGTTTTCATGAATATACGTGAGTTCTTGATCCTATCTTGCAAGTCTATATTCACCTACTATGTGTTATGATCCGGCAACCCCGAAGTGAAAATAATCGGGACCACTCCCAGTGATGACCGTAGTTTGAGGAGTTCATGCATTCACTATGTGTTCATGCTTTGGTTTGGTACTCTATTAAAAGGAGGCCTTAATATCCCTTAGTTTCCGTTAGGACCCCGCTGCCACGGGAGGGTAGGACAAAAGATGTCATGCAAGTTCTTTTCCATAAGCACGTATGACTATATTCGGAATACATGACTACATTACATTGATGAATTGGAGCTAGTTCTGTGTCACCCTATGTTATGATTGTTACATGATGAACCGCATCCGGCATAATTCTCCATCACCGATCCAATGCCTACGAGCTTTTCACATATTGTTCTCCGCTTATTTACTTTACCGTTGCTACTGTTACAATCACTACAAAACCCAAAAATATTACTTTTGCTACCGTTACTTCCATACTACTTTGCTACTAAATACTTTGCTGCAGATATTAAGTTATCCAGGTGTGGTTGAATTGACAACTCAACTACTAATACTTGAGAATATTCTTTGGCTCCCCTTGTGTCGAATCAATAAATTTGGGTCGAATACTCTACCCTCGAAAACTATTGCGATCCCCTATACCTGTGGGTTATCACACATCACTATAAGCCTTGCAAGCAATGTGACTAATGAGTTAGTCACGGGATGATGCATTACGGAACGAGTAAAGAGACTTTCCGGTAACGAGATTGAACTAGGTATTGAGATACCGACGATCGAATCTCGGTCAAGTAACATAATGATGACAAAGGGAACAACGTATGTTGTTATGCGGTTTGACCGATAAAGATCTTCGTAGAATATGTAGGAACCAATATGAGCATCTAGGTTCCGCTATTGTTTATTAACCGGAGATGAGTCTCGGTAATGTCTACATAGTTCTTGAACCCGTAGGGTCCGCACGCTTAACGTTCTGTGACGATCGGTATTATGAGTTTATGTGTTTTGATGTACCGAAGGTTGTTCGGAGTCCTGGATGTGATCACGGACATGACGAAGAGTCTCGAAATGATCGAGACATAAAGATTGATATATTGGAAAACTATGTTTGGACTTCGGAATGGTTCCGGGTGAGTTCGGACAATTACCGGAGTACCGGGGGACCGGACCCCCCCCCCCCCCGGGGAATCTAATGGGACATATGGGCCTTAGTGGAGAGAGAGGGGCGGCCAGGGCAAGCTGCGCGGCCCTCCCCCTTGGGTCCGAATTGGACTAGGGAAGGGGAGCGGCGCCCCCCTTTCCTTCTCCCTCTCTCCTCCTTCCTTCCCCTCCTACACCAACTAGGGAAGGGGGGGAATCCTACTCCCAGTGGGAGTAGGACTCCCCTTGGGGCACGCCATGAGAGGGCCGGCCCTCCCCCTCCTCCACTCCTTTATATATGGGGGAGGGGGCACCCCATAGACACACAAGTTGATAGTTGTCTTAGCCGTGTGCGGTGCCCCCTCCACAGATTTCCACCTCGGTCATATCGTTGTAGTTCTTAGGAGAAGCCCTGCGTCGGTAACTTCATCATCACCGTCATCACGCCGTCGTGCTGACGAAGCTCTCCCTCGACACTCAGCTGGATCTAGAGTTCGTGGGACGTCATCGAGCTGAACGTGTGCAGATCGCGGAGGTGCCGTACTTTCGGTACTAGGATCGGTCGGATCGTCAAGACGTACGACTACATCAACCGCATTTTTTATAACGCTTCCGCTTTCAGTCTACGAGGGTACGTGCACAACACTCTCCCCTCTCGTTGCTATGCATCACTTAGATGGATCTTGGATGTGCGTAGGATTTTTTTTGAAATTACTGCGTTCTTGTTCCACAATTTCCTCCGCGACCCCGATGATGAGGAGATGGTGACTGCCGTGTTGGTCGTCCATGACCACCTTACCAGGCAGCGGCCGTTGTTCCAGGGCTCGATCCCGGGGCACACTCCATCATTGAATCGCAACCGAGAGAGAGATCATTTCTTCCTTTGGAAGGACTACTTTGTGAAACTCAACCCGCTCTTCAAACATCACCAATCCGACATCGTTTTCGTATGGCTAGGCATGTTTTCAACCGTATTGGAGAGGGGTGATCGGATATGATAACTATTTCAAATAAAAGGAGGATGCCCTTGGAAAGATTGACTTCTTCTTATCAGAAATGCACTATAGCTATCCGGATGCTTGCATACGGAGTGTACAGTAATCTCATTGATTAGAACGTCCGTATGAGCGAGTCTACGTGCCTAGACTCCATGTACAGGTTCTCCCAATTTCATCATCTAATGTGTGATTGGAAAACTCACGTTCAGCTGCAAGATGGTTTGGTTGAGCATATGTGGGCCCATGCTGGCAACCAATAGATCTATCTTTTTGAAAATGTATTTGAGACAATTTAATTTTTATTCGGCTTGTAAACTATAATGTATTTATTTTGGCTGTGAAACTATGCTATATTTGTTTGCTTGTGAAACTATGCAAAATGTGTGTATATTGGTTGCAAAATTACGGCAAGCTGGCCGCGCGGACAAATAGGGGTCAGCGCGTTGGGCGCACTGCCAACCCAAACTAAAAACAGGGTGAACGCCGAGCGGGCGGCCGATCTAAACGGACAAAAAAGGGACAAATCGTATGCTCATTTCGGTCGGCGCGCATTGGAGTTGCTCTTAGAGCAACTCCAACGGGGCGACCCATTTCGTCCGCCGCCGTCCGTTTGGGTCGGCGCGGACACAAATGGCGGCCCAACGCGCCGACCCAAACGGACGCGCGTTCGCTTGGCGTCCGCATGGCGACCCATTCCCGGCCCAATTTTGAGCCGGATTCGCGTCGGTGCGGACATGAGACGGACGCGCGCACGCGCGCGCCTACTCCTCTCCCCGGGCCCGCCGGTCGGTGGCAGTGATACGTCTCCAACGTATCTATAATTTTTTATTGTTCCATGCTATATTATATTCTGTTTTGTACATTAATGGGCTTTATTATGCACTTTTATATTATTTTTGGGACTAACCTAGTAACCGGAGGACGAGCCCAGAATTGCTGTTTTTGCCTATTTCAGAGTTTCGTAGAAAAAGAATATCAAACGGAGTCCAAACGGAATGAAACCTTCGGGAACGTGATTTTCGGAACGAACGTGATCCAGAGGACTTGGACCCTACGTCAAGACATCAACCAGGAAGGCATGAGGTAGGAGGGCGCGCCTACCTCCCCTGGGCGCGCCCTCCACCTCGTGGGCCCCATGTTGCTCCACCGACGTACTTCTTCCTCCTATATATACCTACGTACCCCCAAACTACCAGATACGGAGCCAAAAACCAAATTCCACCACCGCAACCTTCTGTACCCGTGAGATCCCATCTTGGGGCCTTTTCCGGAGCTCCGCCAGAGGGGGCATCGATCACGGAGGGCTTCTACATCAACACCATAGCCTCTCCGATGATGTGTGAGTAGTTTACCTCAGACCTTCGGGTCCATAGTTATTAGCTAGATGGCTTCTTCCCTCTCTTTGGATCTCAATACAAAGTTCTCCACGATTCTCGTCGAGATCTATTCGATGTAATCTTCTTTTGTGGTGTGTTTGTTGAGACCGATGAATTGTGGGTTTATGATCAAGTTTATCTATGAACAATATTTGAATCTTCTCTGAATTGTTTTAGGTATGATTGATTATCTTTGCAAGTCTCTTCGAATTATCAGTTTGGTTTGGCCTACTAGATTGATCTTTCTTGCAATGGGAGAAGTGCTTAGCTTTGGGTTCAATCTTGCGGTGTCCTTTCCCAGTGACAGTAGGGGCAGCAAGGCACGTATTGTATTGTTCCCATCGAGGATAACAAGATGGGGTTTATATCATATTGCATGAGTTTATCCCTCTACATCATGTCATTTTACTTAAAGCGTTACTCTGTTCTTATGAACTTAATACTCTAGATGCATGCTGGATAGCAGTCGATATGTGGAGTAATAGTAGTAGATGCAGGCAGGAGTCGGTCTACTTGTCGCGGACGTGATGCCTATATACACGATCATACCTAGATATTCTCATAACTATGCTCAATTCTGTCAATTTCTCAACAATAATTTGTTTACCCACCGTAATACTTATGCTCTCGAGAGAAGCCACTAGTGAAATCTATGGCCCCCGGGTCTACTTTCCATCATATTTAATCTCCCGACAACAAGATATTTCTGACGCCGTTTTATTTTGCTTTCTTTACTTTGCATCTTTAGCATAAAAATACCAAAAATATTATCTTATCATATCTATCAGATCTCACTCTCGTAAGTGACCGTGAAGGGATTGACAACCCCTTTATTGAGTTGGTTGCGAGGATTTATTTGTTTGTGTAGGTGCGAGGGACTCGTGCGTGGCCTCCTACTGGATTGATACCTTGGTTCTCAAAAACTGAGGGAAATACTTACGCTGCTTTACTGCATCACCCTTTCCTCAAGGGAAAACCAACGCAGTACTCAAGAGGTAGCAACAAGGATTTCTGGCGCTGTTGCCGGGGAGGTGTGCACCAAGTCAAGTCAAGATTTGATTTCCCGTCAACGAGCCATTTCTGGCGCCGTTGTCGGGGAGTCTACGCAAAAGTCAACATACCAAGTGCCCATCACAAATCCTTATCTCCCGCATTACATTATTTGCCATTTGCCTCTCGTTTTCCTCTCCCCCACTTCACCCTTGCCGTTTTATTCGCCCTCTCTTTTCCGCTCGCCTTCCTTTCGCCATGTTGGAATCAAAAAGGGGTGGGATTTCTCTCTCGAGTTTTAGTGCTTTGGACAATCCTGCTATCCTATCTAAACTCATAAATAAAGATACTATAGAAAAATCTGCCGAAGTTATCAATAAGAGTCTTAGTAATTTTGATGAAGATGATTCCGGAATTTTTCATTACTTACTTGATGAATCTTTGAAAGATGCTTGGGATAGGCTGTTAAGGATCCGGGCTAGCTATGTACCCCAATATCAAATTGAGGTTTACCTAAAAATCTTTTATGTTGCCCTACCTTCTTCGTTCAAACATGTCTTAGATTCTATTTTGAAGAACGTTTTCTTGAAGGGGATGCCGTAGATACCCATGAAAAGATGAAAACCATATTTGGGCACCCCATGAATGATAAGGTCGAAACCATATTTGGGCACCCCATGAATGATAAGGTCGAATCCATGAATATTTGGGCACCTCTGTTTTGCTTTCATATCAAAACGAAACTATCAAAGAAATGAAGGCTAGTTTAGATGCAAATTTCCGTAACATGCTTAATCTTTCATCTACCATTAATAGCCACGTGCTTTATCAAAATAGAAAGATTAAATCCATAGATAATAAGTTTGCTCTTTTCTTCCCGAAAACCAAAGATGGCAATACCTAGATCTATCCTTGCTTTTATGCCTAGCTAGGGGCGTTAAACGATAGCGCTTGTTGGGAGGCAACCCAATTTTATTTTTAGTTTTTTGCTTTTTGCTTCTGTTGAGGAATAAATATTTGATATAGCCTCTGGTTAGATGTGTTTTTATGTTTTAATTAGTGTTTGTGCCAAGTTAAACCTATAGGATCTTCTTGGATGATAGTTATTTGATCTTGCTGAAAATTCCAGAAACTTTCTGTTCATGAAAATAATTGTTAAAAATCACCAGAACATGATAAAATATTGATTCCAGTTGCTTCTGATCAACAAACAAATTATCTAGGTCTTCCTAGTTTTGCTGAATTTTTCGAGTTCCCGAAGTTTGCGTTAGTTACAGATTACTACAGGCTGTTCTGTTTTTGACAGATTCTGTTTTTCGTGTGTTGTTTGCTTATTTTGATGAATCTATGTCTAGTAAAATATTTTATAAACCATAGAGAAGTTGGAATACAGTAGGTTTAACACCAATATAAATAAAGAATGAGTTTATTACAGTACCTTGAAGTGGTGTTTTGTTTTCTTTCGCTAACGGAGCTCACGAGATTTTCTGTTAAGTTTTGTGTTGTGAAGTTTTCAAGTTTTGGGTAAAAGATTTGATGGATTATGGAACAAGGAGTGGCAAGAGCCTAAGCTTGGGGATGCCCATGGCACCCCAAGATAATCTAAGGACACCAAAAAGCCAAAGCTTGGGGATGCCTCGGAAGGCATCCCCTCTTTCGTCTACTTCCATCGGTAACTTTACTTGGAGCTATATTTTTATTCACCACATGATATGTGTTTTGCTTGGAGCGTCTTGTATTATTTGAGTCTTTGCTTTTTAGTTTACCACAATCATCTTTGCTGTACACACCTTTTGAGAGAGACACACATGATTCGGAATTTATTAGAATACTCTATGCGCTTCACTTATATCTTTTGAGCTATATAGTTTTTGCTCTAGTGCTTCACTTATATCTTTTAGAACACGGCGGTGGTTTTGTTTTATAGAAACTATTATTCTCTCATGCTTCACTTATATTATTTTGAGAGTCTTAAACAGCATGGTAATTTTCTTAAATTGGGAAATTGATCCTAATATGTTAGGTATTCAAGACTAGTAAAAAACTTTCTTATGAGTGTGCTGAATGCTAAGAGAAGTTTGATGCTTGATGATTGTTTTGAGATATGGAGGTAGTGATATTAAAGTTGTGCTAGTTGAGTAGTTGTGAATTTGAGAAATACTTGTGTTGAAGTTTGCAAGTCCCGTAGCATGCACGTATGGTAAACGTTATGTAACAAATTTGAAACATGAGGTGTTCTTTGATTGTCCTCCTTATGAGTGGCGGTCGGGGACGAGCGATGGTCTTTTCCTACCAATCTATCCCCCTAGGAGCATGCGCGTAGTGCTTGGTTTTTGATGACTTGTAGATTTTTGCAATAAGTATGTGAGTTCTTTATGACTAATGTTGAGTCCATGGATTATACGCACTCTTACCCTTCCATCATTGCTAGCCTCTTCGGTACCGTGCATTGCCCTTTCTCACATTGAGAGTTGGTGCAAACTTCGCCGGTGCATCCAAACCCCGTGATATGATACGCTCTTTCACACATAAACCTCCTTATATCCTCCTCAAAACAGCCACCATACCTATCTATTATGGCATTTCCATAGCCATTACGAGATATAATGCCATGCAACTTTCCACCGTTCCGTTTATCATGACACGTTCATCATTGTCATATTGCTTTGCATGATCATGTAGTTGACATCGTACTTGTGGCAAAGCCACCGTTCATAATTTTTTCATACATGTCACTCTTGATTCATTGCTATCCCGGTATACCGCCGGAGGCATTCATATAGAGTTATACTTTGTTCTAGTATCGAGTTGTAATCATTGAGTTGTAAATAAATAGAAGTGTGATGATCATCATTCATAGAGCATTGTCCCAAATAAAAAAAGAGAGAGAAAGGCCAAATAAAAAAAGAAGGCCCAAAAAAAGGGACAATGCTACTATCCTTTTTTTCACACTTGTGCTTCAAAGTAGCACCATGATCTTCATGATAGAGAGTCTCTTGTTTTGTCACTTTCATATACTAGTGGGAATTTTTCATTATAGAACTTGGCTTGTATATTCCAACAATAGGCTTCCTCAAATGCCCTAGGTCTTCATGAGCAAGCAAGTTGGATGCACACCCACTTAGTTTCTTTTGAGCTTTCATGCATTTATAGCTCTAGTGCATCCGTTGCATGGTAATCCCTACTCCTTGCATTAACATCAATCGATGGGCATCTCCATAGCTCATTGATTAGCCGCGTTGATGTGAGACTTTCTCCTTTTTTGTCTTCTCCACATAACCCCATCATTATATTCTATTCCACCCATAGTGCTATATCCATGGCTCATGCTCATGTATTGCGTGAAGGTTGAAATTTTTTGAGATTACTAAAGTATGAAACAATTGCTTGGGTTGTCATCGGGGTTGTGCCGAATGAGAGCATTCTTGTGTGACGAAAATGGAGCATGACTAAACTATATGATTTTGTAGGGATGAACTTTCTTTGGCCATGTTATTTTGAGAGGACATAATTGCTTAGTTAGTATGCTTGAAGTATTATTATTTTTATGTCAATATTAAAATTTTATCTTGAATCTTTCGGATCTGAATATTCATACCACAATTAAGAGAATTACATTGAGATTATGCCAAGTAGCATTCCACATCAAAAATTCTGTTTTTATCATTTACCTACTCGAGGACGAGCAGGAATTAAGCTTGGGGATGCTTGATACGTCTCCAACATATCTATAATTTTTTATTGTTCCATGCTATATTATATTCTGTTTGGACATTAATGGGCTTTATTAAGCAATTTTATATTATTTTTGGGACTAACCTAGTAACTGGAGGCCTAGCCTAGAATTGCTGTTTTTGCCTATTTCAGAGTTTCGCAGAAAAAGAATATCAAACGGAGTCCAAACGGAATGAAACCTTCGGGAACGTGATTTTCGGAACGAACGTGATCCAGAGGACATGGACCCTACGTCAAGACATCAACCAGGAAGGAACGAGGTAGGGGGGCGCGTCTACCCCCTGGGCGCGCCCTCCACCCTCGTGGGCCCCATGTTGCTCCACCGACGTACTTCTTCCTCCTATATATATCTACGTACCCCCAAACTACCAGATACGGAGCCAAAAACCTAATTCCACCGCCGCAACCTTCTGTACCCGTGAGATCCCATCTTGGGGCCTTTTCCAGAGCTCCGCCGGAGGGGGCATCGATCACGGAGGGCTTCTACATCAACACCATAGCCTCTCCGATGATGTGTGAGTAGTTTACCTCAGACCTTCGGGTCCATAGTTATTAGCTACATGGCTTCTTCTCTCTCTTTGGATCTCAATACTAAGTTCTCCATGATTCTCGTGGAGATCTATTCGATGTAATCTTCTTTTGCGGTGTGTTTGATGAGACCGATGAATTGTGGGTTTATGATCAAGTTTATCTATGAACAATATTTGAATCTTCTCTGAATTCTTTTATGTATGATTCATTATCTTTGCAAGTCTCTTCGAATTATCAGTTTGGTTTGGCCTACTAGATTGATCTTTCTTGCAATGGGAGAAGTGCTTAGATTTGGGTTCAATCTTGCGGTGTCCTTTCCCAGTGACAGTAGGGGCAGCAAGGCACGTATTGTATTGTTGCCATCGAGGATAACAAGATGGGGTTTATGTCATATTGCATGAGTTTATCCCTCTACATCATGTCATTTTACTTAAAGCGTTACTCTGTTCTTATGAACTTAATACTCTAGATGCATGATGGATAGCGGTTGATGTGTGGAGTAATAGTAGTAGATGCAAGCAGGAGTCGGTCTACTTGTCGCGGACGTGATGCCTATATACATGATCATACCTAGATATTCTCATAACTATGCTCAATTCCGTCAATTGCTCAACAGTAATTTGTTTACCCACCGTAATACTTATGCTCTCGAGAGAAGCCACTAGTGAAATCTATGGCCCCTGGGTCTACTTTCCATCATATTTAATCTCCTGACAACAAGCTATTTCTGACGCCGTTTTATTTTGCTTTCTTTACTTTGCATCTTTATCATAAAAATACCAAAAATATTATCTTATCATATCTATCAGATCTCACTCTCGTAAGTGACCATGAAGGGATTGACAATCCCTTTATTGCGTTGGTTGCGAGGATTTATTTGTTTGTGTAGGTGCAAGGGACTCGTGCATGGCCTCCTACTGGATTGATACCTTGGTTCTCAGAAACTGAGGGAAATACTTACGCTGCTTTACTGCATCACCCTTTCCTCTTCAAGGGAAAACCAATGCAGTACTCAAGAGGTAGTAGGCAGCCACCACCATTTCCCCCAAAACCCTCCTGCCCGCGCGCTCCCGTCCCACACCCGCCATGGACGACGCCGCCGGCCTCACCTCCCTCGCCTCGTCCGGCGCCGCCGCCCCCTCCGGGAAAGGCAAGCCTCGTGCCCCGCGCAAGACCGCCGTCGCGA
This sequence comes from Triticum aestivum, assembly GCF_018294505.1. Classification (NCBI taxonomy): domain Eukaryota; kingdom Viridiplantae; phylum Streptophyta; class Magnoliopsida; order Poales; family Poaceae; genus Triticum; species Triticum aestivum. Next base: position 488,819,535 of record NC_057808.1, read on the forward strand.
TCAAGCCAAAGAAGCCGCTGACGCCCGAACAGCGGGCAAGGGAGTCGACCAAGAGGAAGGTCCGGAGGCATGCCGCGGACGCGAGGGATGAGGCCGCCGCGCAGGCCTCCATCGTCGCCGCCGTGCAGCAGGAGGTCACGAACGCCCGCGTCGCGGCGGCAACGAGGGAGGCGCTCTACATGCTAGGGTTAAACCCTGGCCAGCACGACCTCATCCAAGCCGCCGTCGCCGCGGCCAGCACCGGCTCGTCGGCGTTTCCTCGGATGGTGCTGCCCGACTCGCCCCGCGCGTCGGCTTGCAACCCGGTGCCCGACTTCCACATCTACCCGCAGGCCTCCCGCCTCTCCGGGGAGTACTCGCCCGACGTGAGCGTGGTCGCGCCTTCCACGCTCGCGCCCGCACCCATCGACCTCAACGCCACCCCGGTGGCAGGTGGCTCATCATTCGGTGGCGCGAGGAAACGCGCGCGGCAGACGCCGGCCAGCGTGCTCCTGGACGCCCGCAACCTGTTCGACGGAATGCCGTCTGCCGTCGACGAGGACTACATTGAGAACCTCATCTTCGAGGGCAATGCGCCGGCCGCTGGCTACGATCCCGACGAGACACAAAGCCAGGACGGCCGCGTGGCGTTCACGCCGGCCGCTGGCTATGATCCCGATCAGGCGGCCTTCATGCGTGATCAGGTCGGCATCGACCTGGACGGCTTCCCACTCGACCACGAGTTCCCGAACGACTATGGGCTAGAGGAAGAGGACGAGTGCGACTTCGAAGCGGAGCCTTTGTTCGAGGACGAGCTCGCCGACCAAGCCGCTGGTCCTAAGCCGAAGCGCAAGAGCAAGCGCACGAAGGCATACACGGCGGCCGAGGAGAAGCTTCTTTGCGAGTGTTGGCGAGACATTGGACAAGACCCCAAGACGGGCGCCGAGCAAAAGCATTCAACCTTTGGGAATCGTGTCCACCGAGAGTTTCATGAGCGTAAGAAGTTTCCGCCTTACCAATTTGTGAGCACGCGCGGGTGGGTGTCCATTTCCAAGCGATGGAGGGTGATCCAACTAGAGTGCAACAAGTTTTGCGCCACTCTTGAGAGCGTCAAGGCCCGCCCTGTGAGCGGCATCGGCATGCAAGACATGGTATGCTAGCAAGCCGCCCTCCTTTGTGTCATCAAGTTCATGCTTGCGTGTTCATTTGCATATCAATTGCCCATATGCTTGCATGGAAACATTTTGTAGGCATTTCAAGCTTTGGAGGCATTCAAGGTTCAACACAATGGCAAGTGCTTCAACCTCTCCCATTGCTTTTGGGTCATCAAGGATGAGGAGAAGTTCAAGGCGCAATATGCCGCACTCAAGTCGCATGGGGGGAAGCAAGCCGTTGTGGATGTTGGGGACGGCGAGCCGGCACGGCCGCGGGGGAAGACCAACTCCAAGAAGGAGGACAAGCGGGATGCGGAATCCAACGCCTTGATCGCAAGCGTGGAGGGCATGATGAACAAGAAGGACTCAAGGGAGCAGGAGCGCCGGCGTTTCAAGGCGGAGCAAATGGACGCTTTCATGGATATCCAAAGGAGGAGGCTTGAGATGGACGCAGAGAAGCAAGCCAAGATGTTCGAGCTGGAGGCGGAGAAGCAAGCCAAGATGCTAGAGATCGAGGCCGCCAACGCCAAGACCAAGGCGAAAGAAGTGGCTCTCACGAGCATGATGACCAGGGTGGAGATCATGAAGGTGGATCTCAACACCGTGTCGCCAAGGAAGAGGTTGTGGTTCGAGAAGATGCAGGCCGACATGCTCAAGTTTGACGATGAGTGATCTATGGCGGCGAGCGCAATCTTTTTTGTATGCCGGCAGGTGTGCTGGCATGACCACGGGAGCCGCGATGGCGTGGTCGAACTCAAGTCTCACCCTTTTTTGTGTGCTGGCATGTGTGCCGGTCGGCTGGCGAGTGCGCCAGCTTGAACTGTGGTGATATTTTCTGAAGCCAACATTGTATGCCGACGCTGGCATGGTGCCGTCATGAGACATGGTCGCTGGCATGATCGGCTGCAGACCTTTTTTTCAAAAAGTTGAGTGCGGACATGAAATGGGTCGGCGCGTTGGGCGCACTGCCGACCCAAATGGAAAGCTGGGCAGACGTCGGGCGGGCGGCCGACCCAAACGGACAAAAAGTGGACAAATATGCCGTCCGTTTGGGTCGGCCTGTTGGAGTTGCTCTTACTGTGTTTTGCCATGGGAATCCTGGTTTTCTTCCTGGGGTTGAATTATTTTTCTGCTCCCTTAGTTCGGTTCATATTCATTCTCTACATGTAAAAATAATACATTTTGTGCGGTCTCCTTGTCCTTGTTGCCCTACAAAGCAGACCAGACCGCCCCAACCCCAGTCCCAGCCTTGCTTCACACTACCACCCTCCACTCTTGTCTCTCTTCCTCGTCTTCTCTACCGCTAGCTTCAATGGGGCCGGAGCTGGTTCTTGGTGCACCTCCCACGCCGCCGCTGAGCGGGGCTAGTGGCGAACTTCCTGACGGCCAAGTATGTATATATAGACTTAATTGCACAGAAGTACCACAATTGGGGGCATCACATGCAGATTGGTACCACGATTGCTAATTTTTGCGTGTCAGTACCAACATTGGTCCAGGTTTTTGCAAAAAAGGCTAAAAGTGTGTTTTATACGTATTGACGCTGTATCCGACAGCTCGGGCCCACCCGTCAGGTGCCATGCTGGCCAATCGGCGCGTGCCCGCGCGCTGACTAGGACGAGCCGCACTCCAACCCGGTCTGGTCGCACCGGTTCGCCCCCACCGCACCATTCCCCTCCCCTCCTCCTCGACTCGAACCCTAGTCCATGGCGTCGGCGACTCCGGCAGGCGGCGGCGAGGGCGTCATCGGCGGCGGTGACCTACCGTTTTGGCCGCCTAGCGGCCTAGCTGGCGTCGACGACGATGGAGGCGACGACTCCAGCTCCGCATACTCGAGCGACGAGGAGGAGGAGTTGCTGTTACTCTCAATGGAGCAGCGGCTGCGGTTGGCACAACTGTGGGTGGCGAACCCTAGCAGCAGCCATGAGTTGACGCATGGACTCGGCGGCGTGCTGTACGTATCCTTCTCCTCCTCCTCTGATTTATCCAATTGGGGATTTTTAGGGTTTGTTCATCTCCAGTTGGGGATTAGGGTTTGTTCATCTTCTGTGAGCACTGTAGGACAATTACAGTAACCTAGTAACCTAGTGTAGTGCACTATCAAAGTAGTTCAATTACATTAACAATTTGGGATTAGGGTTCGAGTAATTACAGTAGTTCAATTACAGTAACAATTCATGTTCTGTCTTCTGTAATAGTAATAGTAAATTTGAGACTTATAGGAAAGTTAATACAAATTTTTCCTGTATTGTACTGTTGCTCTCCAAATTTAGAGTTATGGTAATGAATACATGAAATTGAATTTTTTCTGTAGTTTGGATGAAGACATTTGGCAAGTAAGGATCCATTTTGATGCGAGAGAACCATTGGAGATGAAGCTTTGTAGTTCAGATATTACTTATCTAAATTTGGTTGAAGTGATGGAAACCCAAGGATTTAATGCATATGATTGTTTGTATCACATTGAAAATCCATCTTTAGGAGAGAAAGGGCTGGATTTGGTAGACAGTCATGCAGAATTACAGATGATAAAGAGGAAGCTCCAGGACAAATTGGAGATTAATTTGCTAGTTAGGGCTTGTGCACCCCTTGATAGAGATTTTGAGTTGCAGCAATGTGAAAGGCCAGATTTGTCCACTATTGTGTACCAAGAGCCTGTTGTTTATGATCTGAGTGAGCCTCATGTCTTAGCTGTTGATCAGCAAGGAGTAGTTTTTGAGAGTCAATGTAGCAGCTCTAGCACACCCCATCCTCCTGGTGTTTGCACACAAGAAAGCAAGAATGCAAATGCCAAGTTGAAAGCTGTTTTGGAAGAAGAAGAAGAGGGATATCAAGGATATGAGGTATATGAGGACAATGATGCTTCTGCCTCTGATGAGGATGGTCAAATTGGAAGTAATCCTAATTATATGTGTGATGATGAAAATGTAGAGGTGGAAGAGGGGAAGAGACAGAGAGAGTTAGAAGTACAAGAGGAAGAATCAGATGATGAGCTATCAGAGGAGGAACCAGTGCTGCATTATGAGGGTGACACTGAAGTTGAGGACCCATTTGTGGTAAGAGGAAGATAGGACTTTTGAAGAAGAAGAAGAAGAAAATATAGTTGTACCTATAAAGAAGCAGAAGCTGCCAGTTAGAAGAGGACCAACTACTAGGTCACATTGCAGTAAGCTACCAGAGGTTGAACCTGATTTCAGGCCATCATCAGATGAAGAAGAGAAGGGGTTGTTGAGGGAGAGTGATGATGATGGTTTTCAACCACTCTCATTTGTCCTACCAAAGAAAAGGAAGAGTAGGGCAAAGAAAAGGCCTGCTAAGAAGTGGTACAATGAGAAAATGGAGCAACCACATGAAAAACTATGTCTAAAGTTGTGTTTTAGGGATCAGCATCAATTCAGAGATGCTTTGTTGAATTTGCACATCACTCAGGCCAGGAATTTCAAGTATCACAGGAATTCAGATCAGAGGATAATTGTTGAGTGTACAGATAAACAATGCCAGTTCTTTATGGTGGCAGCAGTTATAGAAGGGGAGAAAACCTTTGTAATTAAGAAGATGAGACTAGAGCACACTTGCCCTAGTACTACTGAGACCACAAGGGTTAGTGCTAAGTGGCTAGCACAGAAATATGAGCATCTCTTCAGATCTGATATAACTACTGGTATTCAGACTATAATTGAAGCATGCATGGAAAAATATGGTGTAGATGTGCCCAAGTGCATGGCATATAGGGAAAAGAACATAGCTATTGAAGCTGTGTTAGGAGATCACAAGAAGCAATATCCTAGGCTTAAAGACTATGCTCAGACTGTCATGGACACAAACCCTGGGAGCAGAGTAATAGTCACTACTGTTACTCCAGTACCAACTGCAAAAATACCCCACCCAGGCCCAAGATTCCATGCCATGTTCTTTTGCATGAATGGAGCAAGGGAGGGGTTTCTCAATGGGTGTAGGCCATTCATTGGTTAGTTCCTGAACCTTGTGCACCATTTACATATTGTATAGTACTACATATTGTTTCTCACTTGAATGTATTTAATGTTTGGAAATGTTGATTATGCAGGTGTTGATGGATGCTTCATTAAGCTCACTACAGGTGCTCAACTCCTTGCTGCCACTGGTAGAGATGGCAACAACAACATATATCCACTGGCATTTGGCATAGTTGGACAAGAGGACACACCTAGTTGGTGTTGGTTTCTACACCAACTGCAAATTTGCCTAGGGGGAGAAGTGGGCAAGTTTGGACCTTATACTATAATGTCAGATAGACAAAAGGTATGTGTTTTGCAAGTTTACATAGCTTAGGTTCATTCTGTTTTGCACAAGTGTTTACAGTAGCTTAGAGTTTCATTGGTGCATATTTCTTTAGCTTGTAGCTTAGACTTGTTAAATTGTTTGTGTCAGGGGTTACTGAATGCAGTGAATGTTGTGTTTCCAAATTGCAACCAAAGATTTTGCCTTAGACATTTATATGCAAATTTTCAAAATGCTGGGTTTAGGGGTGAAGATCTTAAGAAGTGCATGGATAATGCTAGCTATGCCTACAATGAACACAAATTTAATATTGCAATGAATAATCTTAGAGCTGAAAGTGAGGAAGCTTGGGAGTGGCTTACTGCAACACCAAAAAAACATGGGCAAGGCATGCATTTGACACAAACTGCAAGACTGACTTGGTAGTGAACAACTTGTCTGAGGTGTTCAACAAGTACATTCTAGATGTTAGGAGAAAACCTATATGGACAATGTGTGATGGGATAAAAGATAAGCAGATGGTGAGGTGGCACAGGAACAGAGAGAGTGGAAAGGCAGCAAGATGGGAGATAACACCTCATTACAGTGAGAAGCTAGAGGTTGAGAAGGAGAGGGCCAGATACTGCAAGCCAATACAGGCAGGGGTCAACTTATGGCAAGTTACAAGTGGGCCGCAAACACATGTTGTCAACCTGGACCTTGAGACTTGTGGATGCAGGAAGTGGGACCTTAGTGGCATACCCTTGCAACCATGCCATCTCTGCAATAAACAAGGCTAAAAGAAAACTAGAGGATTATGTCAGCAAATTCTTCAAGAAAGATTTTTATGTTGCAGCTTATGAACCAATGACCTTTCCTGTGCCTGGTGAGCATGATTGGATAAGGACCCCTGGTCCAGACATAGAACCACCTGCATTCAAAATCAAGCGAGGAAGAAGGAAAGAAAAGAGGATCAAGGGCAAATTTGAAGTACCAAAGCCAAAAGACACTTCAAGAATGGGGACCATAACATGTGGCAATTGTGGTCTCCAAGGGCATAGGTACACAAACTGTCTTAAACAGTTGAAGCCTGAGCTAGCTTTGAGGAAGAATAAACATGTGGTAATAATTTTTCACCTTGAAATATACTAATTTTTCCTTTCTTGTACATTTCTTTCTAGTATTATTAACTGTTTTTCCTTTTCTTTGCAAGGCTACTCCAAGTAACTCACAGCCAAGAGCTGCTGGTCCTTCTACTACAACAACAGCAAGACAAGCAAGAGCTACTGCTTCTGCTCCTACACCACCATCATCTGGAAGAAGAGGAGCTGGCAGAGGAAGAGCTCCTGCAACTACTACACCACCACCATCTGGAAGAGGAGCTGGCAGAGGAAGAGTTGTCACTGGAGCTGGAAGAGGTGCTCCAAGGCCATTCACTGCCCCCAGGCAATATGCTGCCCCAACTTTTGCTGACATTCCTACTGATGGTACACACACTAGATGGATGTCCTACTTCACTGCTAGCAGAGGTATAGGAAGAGGAGCCATGTAATTTGAAATGATGTGGTGTTATCTTGGTTGAACTTGATGCTGATGTAGATGTGTTGTTGCCACTTGATGAATATTTTGGCACAATCCAGTACTGGTTGTTGTAATGTTAAACTTGAGGTGTTGCTGTTGATGTTGCTACTGGAGTCTTGATGTTTCTACTGGAGTCTTGCTGTTGAGAGTACTCTGCTGTTGAATATGTACACACACTGTCTTTATGTATGTGTTGCCAGTGCTAGTGCCTGAATTATGGTTGTCTGTTGGCACAATCCAGTACCAATATTTGCAAAGGAGTACCACATTTGGTGGTACTTGTTGCAAGTCAGTACCAATACTGGTGCTAGATGTTGCATGTCAGTACCAGTACTGGGGCATCACATAACATGCAGTACCACATTTGGGGATTCTGACAGGTGGGACCGATACCTCTCCTACTATTAATGTGTGACAGCACAAGCTTGTGTCGAGCGGCGAGTGGGGAACGAAACTAGGGTTCGTCCACGCGGTCTCCATTTGGAGCGCAGCGAAGGAGAGATCTGAGCGTGGAGGCGCTGACTGGGGCACCTGCGGCGGATAGAGAGATGTCGTGGTCGTCCAGTGCCGGGTCTGCTCCCGGATTCCGTCGAGCTGCAGGAAGGAAAGGGGAGGAGTCGCGCTCGCCGGTGCGCTACCGCGAGAACCCAATGGCGTACGAGCCTCAAGTGATGTGCCATTGCTCAACTGCGAGGAAGGCGCCAAGATGGATCTCCTGGAGCAGGCTGAACCCTGGTAGAAGGTACTACAGCTGCGTGGATGCTCTGGTGAGTGTGGTTTTTTGCCTAATTTTCCTCCTTTTTCTTCTGTGCAATAGTATGTGAAATGATATATATTTGGAAATTTTTTTGTGCATCTTAATAGCACGGTGGCTATGGATTTGTGCAATGGCATGATGATCCATTGCCCAAACTTTGGAGTGAGCTCATTGGGGATCTGCGTGATGAAGTCTGGAGGCTTAAAGGTGCAACTGTTGCTCGATCTGAAGATCAATTTCCAATGCTAACTCCCAGTGAAGATGATGGCACAAGGGAGGCCATGGTTCTGTCTCTGCAAGCTCAAGTCAGAGAGAAGAATGCAGAGATTGCTGGGATTAGGGCCAAATTTCACAATGTGTTGTTTCTTTTCACTATATTTGTGCTTGGCTTAGTTGCAGGCAAGATCTTAAGTTAGTTAGTTGGTTTAGTTGGTTTAGAGCAACCAAATGCAATGTACTGTCCTCAAGTTGAAGCCAAGTTGCTCTTGTTTAGTTAGTTGGTTGGTTTAGTTGGTTTAGGTGCTCTAGTTTAAGCCAAGTTGTCTTTTGTACTGTTGCTTTAGTTGCTCTAAATGCAATGCACTGTTGGTTTAGTTGCTCTTGCTTAATATGTAATGGATTAGTGAAGTTATCTTCTGATGCAATGAGATTGAGTCAGTCTTGATCCTCTTTTATTTTGTATGACATGAGTGGTTTGCTGCAACATTGTCATAATGTATCATCATCAACATATCCATCTACATAATTAGCATATCCATCTAGCAATCATATAATTTTTTTGCAGACATGGCACTACAAAATAAGAAACTGATCCATGTCTACCAATCATAGCACACATTAGTTACTGGAGTTCAACTCATTATAGCCATACATAACCATTGTTCACAATACATAGAGGAGTTCAACTTCAAATGCATAGTTCATCCTTTTCTCACAAAAGGATGAATAACATAACTACTACATACATACACAGCCATAGTTCACAATTAGTACAAGCATACAGTACACAACCTTTGTTCCTAGATCCTAGGTCATTACACAACCATCATTCCCAAAAGGTCAGCAATGCCACTAATCTCATTTTCATCTTCTTCACTTCTCCAAGATGGCCTGAATCCCCTTGAACTTCTCCTTCAGCTTTTCATTTCCCATCATGAGCTCAGCATTTTGAAACTCTAACTGCCACTTCTCTTGAATATGCTTTTACTTGTCCTTAAGCAGATCAACAACCTGAAGCTTCAACTCTAGCTTCTCTTGGGTGAGCTTCTCCTGACACTTTGTTAGCTCTGCATTCTTCAGCTCCAAATTCATCCTAGCTTCAGTAAGCACTTGCTTCTCTTTCATTTTGTTCAACTTCAAGTTCTGAATGACTGTTGCTTGAGCTCTTGTCAAGTTGACCAGCAGTTCATACTTCCGAGAAAGTTTCTGGGTCTCTTCATCTTTTTTTGCCATCTCAGTTGCCATCTTTGCATTCATATCATCAATCAGTTCTTTTCTTACCTCCTGCTGATATGTAATGTCAGACTGCAGATATCTGAAATCAACCACCCTTTCCTCCTGGAAATTCATAAGCTCATGCACATCATGGACTAGCTTGTCATAGTTGGCCTCTAGCTTGTTCTTCTCTTCTGTCAGATGGTGGATAGTGAAAGAACTTTCAAGATTGTCATTCACCCTAGCACTTTTGGCATCTTCAACCATTGCCCATAGCTTCAACAATGCATTCTGCATTGTTGGGGGCCACTGGTGATCAACCCATTCAACAAAACCACAATTGCTACCTTCCTAAAAAAACAACAACAACACCAACAGAGTTCATACAGCAAGTAGTTACACAAGATCACTGCAATTTCCAACAAGAATATCTAAATTTAGCATCAGAACACTACATTTAACAAGAGGAGCAGCCACTTGAGTAGCTGCCTGACTAGGTTAGTTACTCTAGTGGTACTTACTCTAGCTGACTGACTAAAATTTCAGTATTTTCAGCAACTAGTACTCTGAAAAGCTAATTAATCTGAACTCTGCAACTGGTACTCCAAGCAGGCGGTGTTCATATCAAGGAGTGTTCAACCATTTTTAAACATATGGTCAATTCAAAAATGTTCACAGCAAGCAGAGTACTCCAGCAAGCAAAATATACTCATGCTTGACCAAAATAAGCTACTCTAGTACCACTATGAACCAAAATGACTATGCCATTGTACTCCAGTTCAATATGCCACTGACAAACTAAGAAAAAAAATAACTATGCCTACAATCCATATCGGCTGTGCACATGCTAAAAACCTCCTGCCTGTGTCTGTTCCTTCAAAGGCAACAAGCCTCTCAGATGCCATGCCGTGCTTCTCACATGGGGACATCAAATCCAGCTCAAGCCCCTTGTAATCTGGATCTTCAAGGCTGAAAGGGACCTGCAAAAGCTCACATAAGGACATTGGCCAAATCAAAACCTACCTAAATCAACCAAATCAAGAACCCCCAAATCTGAAACCCTAACCCTAAACTCACTGTACTGACCTGGTTGAGCCCGTCGGTGGAGGAGGAAGAGTGCATGTACGGGAGGCTAGACTGGTCGTCGCTGCTTTCGTCCTCCAAACCATGGCGTCGGCGGGGCGGGGCGGCGGTCGGCAGTCGGGACGCGGGCGGCGACGACAAAGGGAACGAGTCGAGGAGGAGGGGAGGGGAATGGTGCGGTGGGGGACGAACCGGTGCGACCGGACCGGGTTGGAGAGCGGCTCGTCCTAGTCAGCGCGTGGGCACGCGCCGATTGGCCAGCGTGGCACCGGATGGGTGGGCCCGAGCTGTCGGATACAGCGTCAATACGTATAAAACACACTTTTAGCCTTTTTTGCAAAACCTGAACCAATGTTGGTACTGACACGCAAAAATTAGCAATCGTGATACTAATCTGCATGTGATGCCCCAATTGTGGTACTTCTGTGCAATTAACTCGTATATATAACCTCTGCCAATTTATTTCTCTCCTTTCTTGTGAGGGATATGTACATACATAGCATCAACAATCTCTTGCCCCTCATGTTTCTGCTTGTTCTTCCACCTGCGGCGCTCAGGCACAGGCAGATGCGGTGTCATCCAACGGCCAGGCTCGGGTCATACACATGCACAACTTGCTGGTAATTTTTCATTTCGATAGATCTCTTGCCCCTACTGTTTCTTGTTCGGATCTCCGAAGTCTGAACATTTCCCCTTGCGCTGATGAACGTGCGCGCAGCACGGCAATGGCGGAGGCGCCTCAGTTAACATTTGAGAAAGCATAGGCTTTCCTACACCCCCTTATCTTGCCATTCATTTTTACATCGCGATTCGTACGAGTAATTTTTGTCTTTTTTGTTTCTCCTAAATAGAACAACATATGAACTTGAAACTTTGTAGGACAACAAAACATTCTAACTAGAATTTGGGAAAAAACTTTCAGATTTTTTCATGGATCATATATACAAAAAAATAATGTTTTTTACTAAAAAAATCTCATTTTGTATATTTATGTCCGACAAAAAAATCTGAATTTTTTTCTCATATTTTAGTAAGAATGTTTTGTTGTCCTGCAAAGTTTAAGGTTCATATGTCGTTTTGTTTTGAAGGAACAAAAAAAAGAAAAATTTGTGTTGGAAGTTAATTGTGTCGTACGGATCTCAAAGCGGTATTGAAAGGTATGGATAAGAGATGTCCAGAAACCTGTGCTTTATAAATCCGCGTTCATTTTGGGGTTGCTCTGTAACAAGTACTAGTCGCTTGAACTCGTGTTTGGTTCAGCTTCGGCAGCGTGCGGTGGTGAACGCTTCTTGGTGTGTGTTTGTTGGTCCAGAAATCCCAAGACTGCCTGTGGATTAGTGTTTCCTTTTGTCTCGCTAGGCATAGTCAATGTTGTTGTCCATGTTTTATCAGCTCAAGTTTACTAGACTTTCGTGTCAAATTTTAGATATTTTATTTTCGGGTTTCTTCTCTCTCTCTCTCTAGACGCCTCTCTCTCTTATACGCGAGAAAAGATCGTCGAATAACACTCGTCACGCTTATCTCTACACTGTTTTTCTTCTTCGAAAAGCCTGAGGCGGATGTCATTTCCCTTCCGTGTCCCATCCACTCCATGGTAGAGTACTCTCAACACATGGCGTCAGACGAGAAAGGCTGCAGCTAGTGCCAACTCCTCACCCGAACGCTGCAACGCATCCCCATTGTTTTTTTTCCTTTCTTTCCTCTTAGAGGGTAAGACCAGTGCCAGTACTTCAATTTTTTCTTAGAAAATGTTATTATGTTTGTGTGTGTAAGTAAGGATACACACAAGTACTGTACACCATGTATTTAAATTTATAGTAGAGTGCAACAATTGCACTATTATATTCTTATTTTTTGCATATTAGAAAAGTGCAATTCCAGTGCAAACTTGTGTGCAAGCCCCATTTTACTACTGTATTCTCATTCTTGCATACTATAAAAAGTGCAATTTATTTTTAAATTGTATGCCAATTTTACCATTATTTTATTATTTCCCTCCTTTCTTCCTAGCGGGTAAGACAAATGCTAGTACTCCATATTTTCTTGGAAAATATTATTATTATCATTATGCGTGTAACAAAGTATACATGCAAGTACCATGCAACATTTGTTTAAATTACATTAGAGTGCGAAAATTGCACTATTATATGCTTACTTTTTGCATATTAAAAAAAGTGTAATTTCAGTCCAAACTTGTGTGCGTTTTTTTTCTTTTTATCTTTTTAAAGGGTTCCAATCTTCCCTATAACACTTTATTATTTTTATTTTATTTTAATTGTTTTGTTTATTTTTTCTTAAATGGTATCATTCTTTCCTAGAAAACTTTATTTTTTTGTTTTAGTTTACTTTTAGTTATATCTTATTTTATTCATTTCTTTAAGGGACCATAATACTAATATTATTTCACTATTATATGTTTATTCTTGCATATTATAAAAAGCACAACTTATGTGTACATTGTGTGCAACTTTTGTCTTTTTAAAACTTTTTTTTAAAGGGTCATACCAATGCCACTAACTCATTATTGTGCACATTGACTAGCCGCTCTAACAGTTGGGAAAACATGATGCCACTGTAGAACGACAACAATGGCCCATGTGCAACGGTCATTCTAACCCATTGAACACGAACACCGAAATCACTAATTGAGGAGTACTCAATGCAAAGATCACTCACACCTTCCAAGTTGCAATAAGTGGTGCGCTGCATGTGCGTCAATTGTCGCAACCTGGGAGTTATCCCTTTCTTTTGTAGATCCGTTTATTTACAACGTTTTATCTCTTAAACCATGCGTCCAAATCTCGAACCGTTTCACCGTTGGATTCCTCGCGTCGAGATCTTCAAAACTAGATCCCATATTGATAGGTTTTGACAAACTTTTTCAAGAAAAAACCGGATGAAAAAACCGAACCGGGTGTACGGGTTTTTTCCCTTTTCGAAAGAGGCACGCCCGTGCCTCTCGCGAAATCACAACCGTACGTAGAAGCAAAACCGTGCCTCTCGCGAAAGGAAAAAAAACGCATTTTTTTCGTTTCCGAGGAGGCACGGCCGTGCCTCTCGCGGAAACAAAACTGTTCCTCTCGCGAAAAAACCCAGAAAACGCGTTACTTTTCCGTTTCCGAGAGGCACGGTCGTGCCTCTCGCAGAAGCACAACCGTGCCTCTCGCGGAAGCAAAACCGTGCCTCTCTCGGAAGGGATAAAAACAGAAAACACTTTTTTTTCGTTTCTGAGAGAGGCACCGTTGTGCCTCCTACGAAAGCACAATCGTGCCTCTCGCGGAAGCAAAACCGTGGCTTTCGCGGAAGCGAAAAAACAGAAAACTCTTTTATTTTTCTGTTTCCGAGAGGCACGGCCGTGCCTCTCGCGGAAGCACAACCATGCCTCTCGCGGAAACAAAACCGTTCCTCTCGCGAAAAAAATCAAGAAAACGCGTTATTTTTCCGTTTCCAAGAGGCGCGGCCGTGCCTCTCGCGAAAGCACAACCGTGCCTCTCGCGGAAGTAAAACCGTGCCTCTCTCGGAAGGGATAAAAATAGAAAACGCGTTTTTTTCGTTTCTAGGAGAGGCACAAAAGCACAACCGTGCCTCTCGCGGAAGCAAAACCGTGCCTCTCGCGGAAGGAAAAAACAGAAAACTCTTATTTTTTTGTTTCCGAGAGGCAAGGCCGTGACTCTCGTGAAAGCACAACCGTGCCTCTCGCGGAAGCAAAACCGTGCCTCTCATGAAAGAAAAAAAACAAAAAACACGTTTTTTTTCATTCCAAGAGGCACGGCCGTGACTCTGGCGGAAGCAAAACCGTGCTTCTCGCGAACAAAAAGAAAACAGGTTTTTCTGCGCACAATTTTTTATTGATTTTTTTGGTTCAAAAGTTAAGGAAGACCGGTGGAAAGCCGAAACGTAAAAAAACCGAAAAAGCCGTTTAAGAAGCTGAAAACACGTGCGAAAAATAAAAAAACAAATCTGAAGGGAGCGCGCCCAGAGCGCGTCACGTGGCGGGCGGCTGAGAGCGCGCCAAATGACGCTGATCGTTGTGAGGCTCCCGAAGGAGCGCTCGTTAACTAGCTGCTCCCCACAAACACCAAGGGTGCTTCTTCTCGTTCATGGGCCACAGTCCGGGATGATCGCGTCAGTTTTTTTTTGGCATGGTAGTGCGTGTCTCATTTACTCAAAGTACAAGCCACCTAAACAAGACTAATCAAAACATAGCCTTCAAATATAAAAAATCATGTAGAAAATTCAGCCGCGTAAATGCATGGGTCACCGCTTGTTTTTATTTTATATAAGCAAACTGGTTGTTTCTGAGGTGACCCAATCGGCCAATCCTGATGAATGGACCGGCTCACTTTGATGTTTGGATCACCACTTGTAACGGGGACAGAGGGTGTGACGCTGAGACAAGCACAAAGAAGTACGACACACGGCGGCGGAGCTCCGGGCGAAATCAGAAGATAAGCTTGTAGAGCCGTTGACGCGCAGGAACCGCCGGGTGTAAAGGAGCAGAAAATTGGAGCCATGCACCACCAGCTCCACACCAATACGGAGAAAATTCGAGCCATGCAGGTGCATCCACTTTCCGGTCTTCCTCGGCTGATCGAACAAACATTTCCCTTCTGTTGTTGAAACACGGCACTTCGATTACCAACCGTAGCTAGACTACTAGAGAAACACGTGTTGGCCACTACAATGTGAGTCTGGCCAACAACCGATCTAAATTCCTTGGTTAAGGGCTATATATTGCCTGGTATTGACCCATGTTCATGCATCCCAACTCGCAACAGAGCAAGAGCAGCCTTGCAATCAACGCACTACGCTAAACAATCTCAAAGAAACTAGTACTAGCTAGCACTGAGCAATGGCTTCCAATGCGAGCTTGTTGGCGGTGATCATGGCGTGCACACTCCTCGGAGGCCACACGTGCCACGGCGCACGCCACTTGGCCGACACCACCCCGGCGGCTGCCCCACCCGCTGCGGCTGCTGTCCCTGGCCTCCCGGCCCTGCCTACCATGCCGACCCTGCCACCGATGCCGGCTGTGCCAACGGTTCCGGCCGTGACAGTGCCAGCAATGCCGCCGGTGCCCACGGTGATCGTGCCGCAGGTGACACTGCCTCCTATGCCTGCTGTTCCTTCCGTGCCCAAGGTGACCATGCCTCCGATGCCATCCATCATCATGCCCAAGGTGACCATGGCGCCGATGCCTGCTGTCGTTGTGCCCAAGGTGACGGTGCCAACGATGCCCGCCATTCCTTCCATGCCCAAGCTGACACTGCCGCCGATGCCTTCTATCCCAACCGTCAACGTGCCTATGCCGTTCCTGGCGCCGCCTCCATCAGCATAGGTGTGCCATGTGCATGGCGTTGCATTGACGGTGTTGCGCTCAGCGCTCTTCGTGTTTGATCCAGTGCTAGATCACTAGCCTGCTCCTGTGTGAAATATTTGTGTTCGCGTTGTATGTTTTGCATTTCAAGTATCAAATGTCAGTTAGTGACTTTTAGGGTTGTCCCAGTACATATGCAGTATTTCTATGTATTTAATGTTGTATTTATATTCTATCACTGTTATATTGGAGGGATAAAAAACTTCAAGATTCGTGGAACGTGTATTTCACATCAATAACCTGCAACAAAAACATCTTCACACTCTTATGTAATTTTGACGGTGGCGCGCTCTTCATGTTTGATCCAGTCGCTAGATCACTCAGTTGCTTTTATGTGAAGTATTTGTGTTCACGTTGTATATTTTGCATTTCAAGTGTCATGTGCCATTTAGCGTGTCTCGATATTCAAGGGTTGTCCCAGTAGGTATGCGGTATTTCTATGTATTTACATGATATATTTACATTGTATCATCGTTAAATTTTAGAGATAAGAAACTTCATGATTCACAGAAGGTGTATTACATATCAGCACACTGCAATTAAACTATCTTCACACTCCTATAATATCCAAAGTGTACTAGCACACATTGTTTCCCTCTCTTTATCGTCTCACCCACCACAAGTTTCTCTTCTCCAAAATGCTTCTCCCCCAAGTCCATAGGCAACAACTCACTCTACCCGGTCACCACCGCCCCCTCCCTTCACAAACATGGTGAGCCACAGCCATCTCTCTTTCCACTGGCGACAACCCTACTCTCTCACTCTCTCTCAACCACATGGCGGTGCCACATTAGATCCTCGCCTTGTGCCTTGTCTCCGCATTAGCCTTGCCCCCATATGGAAGTTGCAAGAATCCCTCAAATCACGATAGCTCTACAACTAACGACCATTTTTTTTGCAATAATATAAATTAGAGAAAAGTATGTTTTTGGTCCCTCAAGTTCCCTAAAAGTGTAGACTTAGTCCCTCAAGATTTTTTGGTACATAATTGGTGCTTCAAGTCTCAAAACCGGGTAAGTTTAGTCCAAAACCAGATTTTGACCACTTTGATAGTTTTGGCCGCCCAGATTTTGACCGGCTGAACAGTAAATTCGAATAAATTCAGCAAACTTTGATTTTTTTTGCCATCCAATATGCTTACATGCACAAGGTGCATGTGAATTTTCGCGGTCTTTCCACACTCGAGGAGCTCGTGGCAAAAAACAAAATCTACTCTGGGTGAACAGTAAATTCGAATCAAATAGGAAAAAAAATAAAAATATATGATTTTTTTGGCACCCAAGATACTTGGGTGGGCTACATGCGTACAAAGTTTCGTTGTGAAATGACATCCGACGAGCTCTACCCAAAAAATACAATTTTTTTGCTATTTTTTGTGGGCAATTTTATTTGGCCACAAGCTCCTCGAATGTCCAAAGATGAAGAAAAATTGCATGCGCCTTGCGCACCGGGGCATATTGAACCCCAAAATATTTCAGAATTTTTTTATTTCTTGCTTTTTTTTTGAATTTTCTGTTCACCTAGAGTCGATTTTTTTCATGGGCTCCTCGAGTGTCAAAAGACCACCAAAATTAGCATGCACCTTGCACATCTAAGCATGTTGGATGGTAAGATTTTTTTAATTTACTGTCCATCCGATCAAACCCGGTTAACATCCGTACGGTCAAACCCGGTCAAAGTGGTCAAATTTTGGTTTTGGACTAAACTTACTTGGTTTTGAGACTTGAAGGACCAAATGTGT
Organism: Triticum aestivum; assembly: GCF_018294505.1. Lineage (NCBI taxonomy): Eukaryota > Viridiplantae > Streptophyta > Magnoliopsida > Poales > Poaceae > Triticum > Triticum aestivum. Next base: position 488,836,880 of record NC_057808.1, read on the forward strand.
ACCAAAAATTCTTAAGGGACCGAGTCTATAAATTTGGGGAACTTGAGGAACCAAAAAACATACTTTTCTCTAGAAATTAAATAAGCAGACTGCGCAAATATTGGATAAAATCAAATGTGAGCAATGTGAGAACTCTTGGAAAATAGTGATCCATTTAAGAGGAATCGATTGTTCATAATCTACAAAAAAAATCCCTACTAGTTGAGGAAACCTTTTTGATGTAGTTGCGGACAATGATTAGTCTAGCATTGTTCAAGATTTTATCATATGACGTGGTGAGTCTTACACGAAGATTTGTGCCCCCTCATGTCATGTACCTTTCCTTTTCCTATTCCTAGGTTTTTAGAATCATTAGTTTCCTAAAATAAATCTTAAGTTCCTACTATACAAAATTTGTTCCCGTGAGACTTGTTTTTTTAATAATGTTCAAGTGAGACCTTACCACCCAACAGAAGGCCTCGGATGGTCAAATTTTGCATCAACTCAAAACGCATTCAAAACCACCACATGGAGGTATTCGCGTGGTAGGTTGTTACAGAGTTAGTTTCGCTCTATCTGGAGTAGGTATGAAAACCATCGCCCGGGCAGGGTGCCACAAACACCATATATTTTCCTTATAATCCTAAAATCAAAACAATTATGAAATTTAGTTGCTGGAATTAGCTATTTGTAAGAAAAACTGGCTTGAGTAAAAAAAAATATGTATAGAGACAAGATATGTCAAGAGTGACTGAGAGAGAATGCTTTAACAAATTTAGGAGGAGCATTCAACAATGGTTGCGATATTCTATTCTTATCGATTCAATTTTATTTTTGTGTGTGCCACACGTTGTGGATCCACTGGCATATTATCCAGCAAACAACTTCCATTCGAGGGCAAATGTTGTCTTATATTTCATTATAATTTAAAGTACGTGTATTCTTGCGAGGACTAATGGTTAATTTTTTTATTGAACACTATTCCTAAAATAAAATAAAAATATATATTAAAATTCTAGCCAGATAGATATGTGGGCCACAGTCTCTCTCCATAATTCCTATGACGTGGTGAGTTTTACCAATGTAGTTGCAGACAAGCATAACAGGATGGTAATTGAGACAAGGATCAGGCGAAAGAAGTGGCTCTGCGGAGGGATAGAGGTTTCGGACACAGACCAACAGGAGAAACACTGGAAGAAATTATGGAGTGTCCAGGTTCCCGCCAAGCTATGCATCTTTGCAAGGAGACTAGCGCGCGTCCTTGCCGACGGGCCAAGTGCGTCAACGGCGACACATGACGGAGGATGCAGTCTGTCCGATATGCCATGCAGCAAATGACACATGGAGACACGCCCTCCTTGATTGCAACATGTCGAAGAGCGTGTGGTCTCTCTGAGACGACGATGATGACTCACTGTTGCCGGTCTATGGCGACGAGACGCCTGATCCGAAGCTATGGCTGCATGGACTTTGCAATACGTTGAGCAGAGACAAGTTCATCTCTCTTCTCACAACTCTCTGGGCGATCTGATGGGCACGTTGAAAAGCGATCCATGAGAATGAACACTAGTAGAAACAGAGGCTTCCATACGTCCCCATTAGTCCCTAAAATAATCGAACCGCGACAAAAGGGGTCTTTAGTCGCGGTTCGGGAGGAGACCCGCGACCAACTATCTGGGCCCAGCGCGCTCGGTCGACAGCTGGCGGACGGGAGGGGCTTTAGTCCCGGTTGGCCTGGCCACCCGGGACTAAAGGTCCTCAGGCTGGCCCGAAGGCCTTTAGTCGCGGTTGGCCAGGCCAACCGGGACTAAAGGCCCATCCCTATATATAGGACTCAGCTCACTTCACTTAGCCACAATTCAGAAGGGGGTGGTGGGTTTGCTTTTGGTTCCTCCTATGCACACAAGGTGTTCAATAAAATGCCCGAGAGCATGAAACAAACATGATATGAAGTGTTCGAGCCACACTTGAGCTTTCTCATTTATTTTTCCTCCGCGATCGCGGTTAGCAACTTGAACCTTTTATGTGTCATTGATAAAATATGCATGTGTGTAGTTCATTGTTTAATTTGTATTATTTCTAGCTAGTTAGTTTAACAAATGCATGATGGTTAATTATATACTTTATATAATAATAATGCAGATGAATCGGCAATGGATGTACGGTCCCCGACTCCCCGGCGAGTTCACTACGGGTTTGAAAGATTTCCTCGTAGTGGCAAATGCGAACAAGCAGCGAGGTTTTATTATCTGTCCATGTGCTGTCTGTAAGAATCAGAAGGGTTACTCCTCCTCAAGAGACGTTCACATGCACCTGCTTCGGCACGGTTTCATGCGAAGCTATAATTGTTGGACCAAGCATGGAGAAAGAGGGGTTAGAATGGAAGAAGATGAAGAAGGGGATGATATCGATGACAACTATCATGATCATTTCGGTGATACTTTCATGGAGGATGATGCTGAAGGTGGGGAAGGGTTAGGTGAAGGTGAAGAAGAGGCACATGATGAGCCCGCTGATGATCTTGGTCGGACCATTGCTGATGCACGGAGACGCTGCGAAACTGACAAGGAGAGGGAGAATTTGGATCGCATGTTAGAGGATCACAAAAAGTCGTTGTATCCAGGATGCGATAATAGTCTGAAAAAGCTGGGCTGCACACTGGATTTGCTAAAATGGAAGGCACAGGAAGGTGTAGCTGACTCATCATTTGAAAATTTGCTGAAAATGTTGAAGAATATGTTTCCGAAGAATAACGAGTTGCCCGCCAGTACGTACGAAGCAAAGAAGGTTGTCTGCCCTCTAGGTTTAGAGGTTCTGAAGATACATGCATGCATTAATGACTTCATCCTCTACCACGGTGAATACGAGAATTTGAATGAATGCCCTGTATGCACTGCATTGCGTTATAAAATCAGAGGCGATGACCCTGGTGACGATGTTGAGGGCGAGAAACCCAGGAAGAGGGTTCCCGCCAAGGTGATGTGGTATGCTCCTATAATACCACGGTTGAAACGTCTGTTCAGGAACAAAAAGCATGCCAAGTCATTGCGATGGCACAAAGAGGACCGTAAGTCCGACGGGGAGTTGAGACACACCGCTGATGGAACGCAATGGAGAAAGATCGACAGAGTGTTCAAAGATTTTGCAGCTGACGCAAGGAACATAAGATTTGGTCTAAGTACTGATGGCATGTATCCTTTTGGCGAGCAGAGCTCCAGCCATAGCACCTGGCCCGTGACTCTATGCATCTACAACCTTCCTCCTTGGTTGTGCATGAAGCGGAAGTTCATTATGATGCCAGTGCTCATCCAAGCTCCAAACCAACCCGGGAACGACATCGATGTGTACCTAAGGCCATTAGTTGATGAACTTTTACAGTTGTGGAGCAGACCTGGTGTACGTGTCTGGGATGAGCACAAAGAAGAGGAATTTGACCTACGAGCGTTGCTTTTTGTAACCATCAACGATTGGCCTGCTCTCAGTAACCTTTCGGGACAGACAAATAAGGGATACAATGCATGCACGCACTGCTTACATGAGACTGAAAGTGTACGTTTGGGTAATTGTAAGAAGAACGTGTACCTGGGTCATCGTCGATTTCTTTCCCGAAATCATAACGTAAGAAAGAAAGGCAAGCATTTCAACGGCAAGGCAGATCACCGGCAAGGCAGATCACCGGCCGAAGCCTGCGGAACGTACTGGTGCTGAGATATTTGATATGGTCAAGGATTTGAAAGTCATCTTTGGAAAGGGTCCTGGCGGACAATCAGTTCCGCGGGGAGTTGACGGGCATGCACCCATGTGGAAGAAGAAATCTATATTTTGGGAGCTAGAATATTGGAAAGTCCTAGATGTCCGCTCTGCAATCGACGTGATGCATGTTACGAAGAATATTTGCGTGAACCTGCTAAGCTTCTTGGGCGTGTATGGGAAGACAAATGATACAAAGGAAGCACGGCAGGACCAGCAACTTTTGAAAGACCCAGATGACCGGCATCCGGAATGGTTTCAAGGTCGTGCCAGCTATGCTCTTACCAAAGAAGAGAAGGTCATTTTTTTTGAATGCCTGAGCAGTATGAAGGTCCCGTCTGGCTTCTCGTCGAATATAAAGGGAATAATAAACATGGCGGAGAAAAAGTTCCAAAACCTGAAGTCTCACGACTGCCACGTGATTATGACGCAATTGCTTCCGATTGCTTTGAGGGGGCTCCTACCGGAAAATGTTCGAGTAGCCATTGTGAAGCTATGTGCATTCCTCAATGCAATCTCTCAGAAGGTAATCAATCCAGAAGATCTACCACGGTTACAGAACGATGCGGTCCAATGCCTTGTCAGTTTCGAGTTGGTGTTCCCACCATCCTTCTTCGATATTATGACGCACCTCCTGCTCCACCTAGTCGAAGAGATTTCCATTCTCGGTCCTGTATTTCTACACAATATGTTCCCCTTTGAGAGGTTCATGGGAGTATTAAAGAAATATGTTCGTAACCGTGCTAGGCCAGAAGGAAGAATCGTCAAGGGCTATGGAAATGAGGAGGTAATTGAGTTCTGTATTGACTATGTTCCTGACCTTAAGCCGATTGGTATTCCTCAATCGCGGCACGAGGGGAGACTAAGTGGAAAAGGCACGATCGGAAGGAAATCAACGATATGTATGGACGGTCATTCTATGACTGAAGCACACCACATAGTTCTGCAAAATTCCAGCTTGGTGGCTCCGTACTTTGAGCAACACAAGAATATTTTACGCTCGGACAACCCGGGGAAGCCTGAATCCTGGATTAGAAAGGCCCACATGGAGACTTTCGGCAGTTGGTTGCGAAAACATTTAATGAATGACAATGATGTTGGAGATCAGCTGTACATGTTGGCCAAGACACCATCTTCGACTATAACGACTTTCCAAGGGTACGAGATAAATGGGAATACATTTTACACCATCGCCCAAGATAAAAGAGCACCAACCAAAACAGTGGTGTCCGCTGTGATGCAGCAAGCGAGAATGGGCAAAAGGCACATATTATGGTTACATAGAGGAGATATGGGAACTTGACTATGGACCCTCCTTTAAGGTCCCTTTATTCCGGTGCAAATGGTTCAAGCTAACAGGAGGTGGGGTAAAGGTGGACGAGCAATACGGAATGACAATGGTGGATTTCAACAATCTTGGTTACCTTGACGAACCATTCGTCCTTGCCAAAGATGTCGCTCAGGTTTTTTATTTGAAGGACATGAGTAGCAAACCGAGGAAACGGAAAGATAAGAAAACGATCAGTACATCATGCGATGATCCAAAGCGCCACATTGTTTTTTCAGGGAAAAGAAACATCGTGGGAGTGGAGGACAAGACAGACATGTCAGAAGATTATAATATGTTTGGTGAAATTCCGCCCTTCAAAGTGAACACTGACCCAAGCATTAAGTTAAATGATGAGGATGCTCCATGGATACGGCATAATCCTAAGCAAGCAGGGACACAAGGGAAGAATTGATGTGTAATAATTTGTTGTACCAAACTTTGTTGAATGGATCATGTGAATTAAAACGTACGATGGCGAATCCGGATGATTTGTATTTGATATTATTTATTTTAAGATTTAAATGAATTAGTTTATTTATTGAATTTTGATATTATTCTATTTTAAGATTTTAAAATGAATTAGTTTTATTTTTCTGAATTTTTTGATATATTATTTCTATTTTTAAGATTTCAAAATGAATTAGTTTTATTTTTCTGAATTTTTTGATATATTATTTCTATTTTTAAGATTTTAAAATGGATTAGTTTTATTTTTCTGAATTTTTTGATATATTATTTCTATTTTTAAGATTTTAAAATGAATTAGTTTTATTTTTCTGAATTTTTTGATATATTATTTCAATTTTTAAGATTTTAAAATGAATTAGTTTTATTTTTCTGGATTTTTTGATATATTATTTCTATTTTTAAGATTTTAAAATGAATTAGTTTTATTTTTCTGAATTTTTTGATATATTATTTGTATTTTCTGAAAAGTATATGAAAAAGGACCTTTAGTCGCGGTTCGTGACACGAACCGCGACTAAAGGCTCTTTCCGCGCGGGAACGAAAGCGGCGCGAAAGAACCTTTAGTCCCGGTTGGGGAGACCAACCGCGACTAAAGGTACCCTTTAGTCGCGGTTGGTGTCCCCAACCGGGACTAAAGGGTACCTTTAGTCGCGGTTGGTGTCCCCAACCGGGACTAATGCTCTGTCTATATATACAGCATTTAGTAAATTTTCCCCCACCTCCCATTCTCCTCTCGATGCCGACGCCCTTCCCCGACGCCGATCGACGCCGACGCCGCCAGGCTGCTGCCCCGACGCCGATCGACGCCGACGCCCTGCCCCGACGCCGGCGCCCTGCCCCCACTGAGCTCCGCCGCCCCCCACTTCCCCTGCCCTACGCCGCCGCCCTTGCCCTGCGCGCCGCCGCCGCCCCTGCCTTGCCTCTGCGCGCCGCCGCCGCCCCTGCCCTTCCCCGTGCGAGCCGCCGCCGCCCCTGCCCCTGCGCGCCGCTGCCGCTGCCCCGACGCCGGCGCCCTGCCCCCAGTGAGCTCCGCCGCCCCCCACTTCCCCTGCCATACGCCGCCGCCCTTGCCCTGCGCGCCGCCGCCACCCCTGCCCTGCCCCTGCGCGCCGCCGCCGCCCCTGCCCTTCCCCGTGCGAGCCGCCGCCGCCCCTGCCCTGCCCCTGCGCACCGCCGCCGCCCCTGCCACCGCCTGCCGTCCTCCTCAAACAAAGAAAAGGAAGAAGAAAAGGAAGAAGAAAAGGAAAAAGAAAAGGAAGAAGAAAAGGAAAAACAAAATAAGAAAAGGAAAAAGAAAAGGAAGAAGAAAAGGAAAAAGAAAATAAGAAAAGGAAAAACAAAATAAGAAAAGGAAAAAGAAAAGGAAAAACAAAATAAGAAAAGGAAAAAGAAAAGGAAGAAGAAAAGGAAAAAGAAAATAAGAAAAGGAAAAGGAAAAGGAAGAAGAAAAGGAAAAACAAAATAAGAAAAGGAAAAAGAAAAGGAAGAAGAAAAGGAAAAATAAAATAAGAAAAGGAAAAAGAAAAGGAAGAAGAAAAGGAAAAAGAAAATAAGAAAAGGAAGAAGAAAAGGAAAAAGAAAAGGAAGAAGAAAAGGAAAAACAAAATAAGAAAAGGAAGAAGAAAAGGAAGAAGAAAAGGAAAAAGAAAAGGAAGAAGAAAAGGAAAAAGAAAAGGAAGAAGAAAAGGAAAAAGAAAAGGAAGAAGAAAAGGAAAAACAAAATAAGAAAAGGAAGAAGAAAAGGAAGAAGAAAAGGAAAAACAAAATAAGAAAAGGAAAAAGAAAAGGAAAAACAAAGTACTTGGCAATGCTCAAACAAAAACTTCTATGCAAATTACTGCTCAATAATCTTATTTTTTAATTCCTCCTCCTCTATGTCCCCTTAATCTTATTTTTTTTAATCCTTTATACTTAATTAATTTTTACTACATGCAGGAGTGACATATGGCGGACGATAGAGCCGAGCCGCTTAGGGATCCGGAGGCTGAACGTTATTTAATGGGCATCATAAACAACGAGATTCCTTATGTGCCGGGCTCACAATATGAGCAAGAAGAGGATGTAGTCTCTTCTTTTCTGAACCTTGACGGTGGAACAGACATTGTCGATGATCAAGAAGGTGAAGGAACGGACATTGTCGACGGAGGTCAACCGTCAACAAACGACGATCTCGAATTGCAAGTAGCAACCACCTCCGGCGAGGTATATATATACATTGAGCCTCTCGTGATACAAACTTACTGAAATGTGAATACATATGTATTAACGCGCGCGACTCTCTTTCTTTTTTTAGCCCTCGGATGGATCGAGTACGACAAAGCGTGGCAAATCCAAGGCGATGAAAACAGGAGAAACATATGCCATTGATTTTGTCAGTGAAACCGGCAAGCCCCTACAGCACACCTCAAAGTTTATCAACCAATGCGGAGTCGTTGTTAGAGACAACGTCCCGATCACCGTCCAGGAATGGAAGGAGCCAAAGAAGGCACGTCTTGGTTTCAGTTTTGTCGACAAGAGAATGAAAAAGGATTGCTGGAGAAAGCTTATGGAACATTTCATTCTACCTCCGGAATACAACAAAGTCGATGAATTCGGTAACGAGGTTCCGGGTGGACGTGAGAGGAGGAGGCTAGTTAAAGAGTTCGCTCTTCAGAAGATGGGCGAAGCATTCCGGAACTTCAAGAAAAATTTAACCCGTGACTATGTCAACAAGGGCAAGACTCCGGATTTCAATGGACAACATGAGAAACTGAAAGATGATTGGCCAGAATTTGTGAGGCAATAGAAATCGGAGCATTTCAAGGAAATATCGAAAAAAAAGGATAATGCGAGTAAGAAAAAGTTCCATCATATTATGGGGCCAGGAGGATACCGCCTTTCGGAGCCTAAGTGGCAGAAGATGGAGGAGGACCTGAGGGTGCAAGGAATCCCTCTAGGTACAGAGGGATGGGACCCAAGGGCCAAAAGCTGGTGGTACGGGCATGGGGGATTGCTAGACCCGGAGACAGGGGTGTGTGTTCACCGGAAGAAAAAGTTTGCTCCCACCGAAGCCCTTATTGACGCAATGACCCAAGCTCAAGAGGGCTTGATCAAGTTCAACAGAGAGAAAGACGCACTGACAACAGCCCTCGGGAATGATGAACACGAAGGACGTGTATGAGGCAAAGGCAGAGTTCCGTGGAAAGTAGAGTTTTCCCAGGACAATGACCCGTACTATTACAGAAGCCGTAAGAGAAAGACGGACCGGGATGCAGATCTTCTGGCGAAGTTTGCATCGGAACTCCATGAGTTGAAGCAGACCGTGCATGAACTAGTAAAAGAAAAATCGGCTGCAGGGCCGCATGAAGATCATGAAGCGGATCGCGGAAGCCAGCAGCGGAGAAGCAGCGTGGCTTCCACGGATGCCCCGCCTGGTGCTAATGCACCGATGATCGAGATTCGTGCACCAGAGCCTCACTACCCCGTGGATGATGTAAAGGAGATGAAAGAATGTGATCTGCATTATCCCGTGGGGAACGTTTCCACGAAGGTAGCTACCGGCAGTGCTTTACCCTGTACACCTGGAGCACTCCACCACAACAACCCCATTGCATATGGCTATGCTCGTGTCACGGTGGAAGACATAGTCCAAGGGTTTGAGGACCTGGAGATTGACAAAGCTACACCCGAAGGGGAGAGAAGACTTGGAGATGTCAAGCGCCAGATCATTCTATGGAAAAAGAAGTACATAGTGTTTCCAGGCGAGGCGCCAAGGCTAACAAGTCCACCCCCTCCGATGGTGGTGGTGGTGGTGGCGGTGGTGGTGGTCGTGGTGGTTCACCTACACCTCCTTCACGCCATTCGACGCCGTCCCCCGATCCACAACCTCCGGCGGGTACGACGCCCCCCAATCCTCCTCCGGCGGGTACGCCCCCCCCCAATCCACCTCCGGCGAAGAAGCAGAAGCAGGCGGACAGCAAGGAAACCCGCTCCTGGACTATTAACCCGGACCCTTATGTACCTAAGACCACAAGGGTACCGGAGCCATCACTGAAGCCTCTCCTCCCAAGGCCTTGGGAACTTAGTGAAGCTGAAACCAAATTGGCCGCGTCTGCTCATTATGAGAAATGGAAGGCGAATACGAAGGCGAAAAAAGAGCCTGAGCCCAAGCAAGTATTCACTGAGAAGCAAAAGAAGTGGGCTAAGGATTTTTTGACAACACCGTCCCAAGCCGAGCTGAATATGCCTGACGACTATGGACATGAACTTCGTAGGCAAGCAAAAATATTGAAGGAGGAGAAAGAAGAAAGTAAAAAAAGCGGGAAACAAGTTGACCAGCTCGGGATGCAGAATAAACAATCGATCCCCCCGCTCATAGTGAAAGCCGGTCCGGAAGAGGACCCCGAGATCATAGCAGCTGCGGCAGCACTTGGATTGACTGTAGCGAGTGCCATGAAACAAGCGTCCGAGATGGGTTTGACTCTTCGTGCCTTCTTAGGCCTTGAGGATGCGCCAGTATGTGAGATAGCATTACAATATGTGCGGAATGGGCCTCTCGTCGAGCCTGCGCGGGAAAAGAGTCTACCACCACAAATGCGAAATCTGCTACGTTGGTACAAGCAATTCATAACATGGGCCGACAAAGAATATGTTTATGCGGATGTTACAGAGGAGCATCACACCAAACGGTACTCTGTACAAGTTCATATGAGTGAATTGTTCCAGCTGTTCAATCTGCGCGACCTCGACAAATCTATGCTGAGTTGCTACGTTCTGTAAGTGGTTTATTTCTACCTCATCTCGTTCTTCATTGCCTGCACTATATATATATATATATATATATAATGGACATGTGTTACAAAATCACCCCGAAGACGTGCAGAAAGACTTGTACAAGTTTCTTAGAAAGCATCAACTCAAAAGTCATATTCTATTTCTTTACCATTTTGGGTGAGTGTTTCTCTCTTGTGCCCATTCTCTTTTGTTTACTCCATGCATGGTATGTCTAATCGATGAGTTATGCATGACTGTGCATGTAACGTGTCCGCAGGTTCCACTGAATTCTGCTAAATATTGAACTTCACACCTCCAGAGTTCTAATCATGGACTCTATGGATTCGGATCCAAAGCGTTGGGCCGACATGAGAAAAATGCTGCAAAAGTAATTATTTTCAATCATTTGAGCTCTATATCGATCGGTCTCTTTCGTTCATTTCCTAATATCAAGTAACTAATAACTCCCTTGTTCATTTAATTTTCTTTGCCCTGTAGGGTTTGGAGACGGTTCTCAAAAGAAATTGTCGATGAATTCAAACATGAGCTAGATTTTAGAAGGTTAGTTAATGTGGATAAGCAGCCACCGGGGACCAATCTATGTGGATACTATGTTTGTGAGAACATCCGGAGACACACCTCTGAGCGGAAGGCATCGGATAGCGTGCGGAAGGCGACGGATAACTTGCGGAGGAGGCTTAGTCCAGAAGCTCGCTTCCGACCAATTCAAGATGAATTAGCAGGATTTTTCATGAGGAAAGTCATCAATCCTAAAGGAGAACACTATACCGAGGACGAAGAAATTTATATGCATACCCGAGATTGAAACTTGTTCGAAGTTGTATATGGTCATCCATCCTAATTGTGTATGGAAACTTGTTCGAAGTTGTATATGGTCACCCGAGATTGAATATATATTATATATTCCTCTTGAATTCTTCTTGTTTGAAATTTCATATGCATGTATATAGTAGCGTAGAATATGTGTACTGAAACTTCATCAAAATTAAAATAAAACACAAAATAAAATATAAAAGAAATAAAACACTACAAATTAAAAAGAACCAGGTTTAGGGGGGCTAAAACCCTAAACCTGCGGAGGAGGCCTTTAGTCCCGGTTAGCCACGAGAACCGGGACTAAAGGTCCTCCGCCCCGACGGACTCCTGGCGCCCACGTGGACGGGCCTTTAGTCGCGGTTCGTAAGAGGCGCGACTAGGGGGGGGGGGCTTTAGTCGCGCATATTTAGTCCCAGTTGCACAACCGGGATTAATGGCCTTTGCGAACCGGGACTAAAGGCCCATTTTCTACCAGTGGAATATCAAAGTACGCTGTCCACATACATGTTCATCCAGCGCTACTTGCAAGAGCTTCGACAAATCCCACCGAAGTAACATAAAATCATGAAGTCTGGGACAGCTACAAGTAGTACGGTGCCAAGGTGGATACCACCTGGTTCTGGGGAGACCAAACTGAATGTAGATGCGGCTGTAGCAAAATCATCAAGTACTGGCGCTGTTGGAATTGTTTGTCGCAGTGCAGATGGTCAGTTTCTGGGCTCTTCAGCACTTGTTTTCCGGGGAGTCATTGAGCCAGCGATACTAGAAGCGTATGCATGCAGAGAGGCTCTAACTCTAGCGGAAGACTTGGTCGTCGATAGGCTGCGTATAGCATCTGACTGTCTGAGAGTCATCAACGACCTACAGAACCAAGTGCACCGATGCGAGTACGGTATGATTTTACGGGATATTTATAGGAGTAAGTCGAAGTTTCTTAGTTGTGATTTTGTTCACGAACAACGCAAAAGCAACGGTGAAGCACACAATTTAGCTAGGATGGCTACTACCTTAGATTTTGGCCGTCATGTGTGGCTTAATGGTCCTCCGGAGAATCTTTGTATTCCCCAAAACATTCTGATATGAAATAAAGCGCGTTGTTTCTCAAAAAAAAAGCAGACGTAGAGTCATCAGGGAACTAGTCTCGTAGAAAACTAGGTTTAATAGTTGTGATTTCATGGACGACAACATTTTACAGCAATGCATGGGCAAAATATATTTGTCTTTCGAAATGGCAGCATTCCTGCACGGGCAAAATATGGACGCTGAAACAGAAGGGTGGCAAGGAGCAGGACACCAGAGCAGCGCCACCAGCTCCACACCAAAACGCAGGAAATTCAGGCCATGCAGATGCATCCACTTTCCGGTCTTCCTCAGCTGATCGATTGAACAAACATTTTCCTTTTGGTCAACACGCTGGCACTTCCGTTACCAACCGTAACTAGAGAAAGCTGTGTTGGCCACTATATTGTGAGTCTGGTTCAACAAACCTATCTAATCACTTGGTTAAGGCTATATATTGCCTTGCATCCCAACTCGCTGCAATCACTACCCAGGCACGACGCTAAACCAGCTCAGAGAAACTACTAGCTAGCACTGAGCAATGGCTTCCAAAGCGAGCTTGTTGGCCGTGATCATGGCGTGCACGCTCCTCGGCGGCCACACGTGCCACGGCGCACGCCACTTGGCCGAAACCACCCCGGCGGCTGCCCCACCCACTGCGGCTGCTGTCCCTGGCCTCCCGGCCGTGCCTACCATGCCAACGCTGCCACCGATGCCGGCTGTGCCAACGGTTCCGGCTGTGACAGTGCCAGCTATGCCGATGGTGCCCACGGTGACCGTGCCACAGGTGACACTGCCACTGCCTCCTATGCCTGCTGTTCCTTTAGTGCCCAAGGTGACCATGCCTCCGATGCCCACCATCGTCGTGCCCAAGGTGACCATGGCGCCGATGCCCACCGTCGTTGTGCCTAAGGTGACGGTGCCACCGATGCCCGCCATTCCTTCCATGCCCAAGGTGACACTGCCGCCGATGCCTTCTATCCCAACCGTCAACGTGCCGATGCCGTTCCTGGCGCCACCTCCATCAGCATAGGTGTGCCATGTGCATGGCGTTGCATTGACGGTGTCGCGTTCTTCATGTTCGATCCAGTGCTAGACCACTCGACTGCTCTTGTGTGAAATATTTGTGTTCGCCATGTATGTTTTGCATTTCAAGTATCAGATGTCAGTTAGTGTGGGTTGATTTTTTTTGGGTCGTCCCAATACATATGCAGTATTTCTATGTATTTAATGGTGTATTTCTATTCTATCATTCTTATATTGGAGGAGGGTTCAAAAACTTCAAGATCACATCAATAACCTGCAATGAAAACATGTTCACATTCTTATACTCACTCCGGCCGGAAATACATGTCAGAGAAATGGATAAAAAATAAATGTATCTAGAACTAAAATATGACTAAAGATATCCATTTCTTCAACATGTATTTTCAGACGGGGGGAGTAACATCCAAAGTGTATTAGCAAATATTGTCTCTCTCCTTATCACGTCTCACCTAGCACATGAACTCTCTTCTCCAAATCCTTCTCCCTCACTGGTCCATCGGCAACAACTCTAGGGTTTGTTAGAGAGGAGGTTGCTAGCTTTCCCCTTGACCCGTTGGCGCCACTGCGGGACCCTTGGCCTCCACTGGCCGCTGCGATGGCGGAGGATGGGACAACCCCGGATCTAAATGTCCTTGTTCGTGTTCCGTAGGATTTTTGAGTTCTTCATTGCCGATGAAGTTGGGGCAAAGACGTGATGGAATATTGGTTCCTTGGTTTCCCCATGTCAATATCCTTCCTTCGAGCCTCCTCGATGACTCTGAGGATGCTGTCGATCGTTGGGCATTCGGTCTGGCGTGATTACTGTGTGTTCACCGTGGCGGCCGCGGCCCGCAGAGGGGATGGTGTTGCGGTGTTTTTGTTATTTAGTTGAGTGTATATAATTTCATATCCATGGAATGAAGCTCAACTATATAGTAAAGATGTAAGTTGCAATCCGGATCATTGATCTATATCAGAAGTCATATTTTTTTAAAAATGGGTGGGGGCACCGAAGATAACCCCATAAAGCCTAATTGGGATAGAGAAGCAACATGGTAGTTTGAGTTAAATTTGAATCGCATAACATAGTGGACGAAGAGCTGATAAAGACAACTATAACATTGGACAAGGAGATAAGAGAGGTACATACCACCGCCATCTATTGCCTTCTTTATAGCAGCGAAAAAACTCCAAGGGATTAGGAAACTTCAAAATATGTGTGATGTATATTTTACGGACATATATGCAATGACATGCAATGGGCAAGTTTTACCATCTGAATGAGGATCAACGGGGAGATCCATGCGAACAACAATTGGGCTACAATATTCGACTGAACAGGAACCCTGCACAATATACCTCTACAGTACTTTGTTACAGTACCTAATCTGTGCAATCCAATTTTGATCCAACCGCCATGTTACACCGTGACATGCCATTGGATCCCTGTCAGTGCCATATTTTACACCTATAACTATCAATATCCATAGTATTTTAGCATTCATTCTAAAATAATTGAAGATGTAGGATTGTTCTAAGTCAAACATTTTTAAGTTTGAGCAATCTTCAAAAAATATTGCGAAGATATACAATAACAAATATGTATAATATGAAAAAATATTTCATAATGTCCTAATAATGAAAAAAAATGGTATTGTAGATGTCGGCATGGTCTATATATAAGACTTGGTCATACTTAATAATGTTCGACTTTGGACAAATCTAAAACTTCAGTTATGATCTAACCACACAAATACATGAATAATCCTTTTTAATTCTAGCTAACTATATGAGGCGATCAAATCCTAATGGATGGACCGCAATTTGGATCTTCAGTTGAAATGGAAAACAGAGGGTGACGTAGAGAAGCACAACAGCAGGGGCATGATACAGAGACGACGGAGCCATGCTGAAACTGAATATCGCCACTAAGCAGCAAATTAGCAAACGCACGGGCCACGAGCTGACGGGCAAAAAAATATGCGAGCAGGACAGGACAGAAGAGCAGCACCACCGGCTCTACACCAAAACACAGAAAATTCGAGCCATGCAGACGCATCCACTTTCCTTTTGGCTTAACACGCTGGCATCTCGATTACCAACCCAACCGTAGCTATGTTGGACACGATAATGTGAGTCTGGTCCAACAACCGATCTGATTCTGATCACTTCGCTAAGGCTATATATTGCCTTTTACTGAGCCATGTTTTTGCATCCCACAACAAAGCAAGAGCAGCTAGCCTTGCAATCACTACCCAGTCTCAAAGAAACTTGTACTAGCTAGCACTGAGAAATGGCTTCGAACACGAGCTTGCTGGCCGTGATCATGGCGTGCACGCTCCTACTCACCGGGCACACGTGCCAGGGCGCACGCCACTTGGCCGACACGACTCCGGCGGCTGCCCCTACCGCTGCTGTACCTAGCCTGCCGGCCGTGCCGACCCTGCCTGCCGTGCCCACGGACACGGTCACCCTGCTGCCACCAATGCCGGCGGTCACCCTGCCCACCGTGCCACAAGTGACGCTGCCGCCCATGCCTTCCGTCGTCGTGCCTAAGGCGGTGCTGCCGCCCATGCCCAAGGTGACGATGGCGCCGATGCCCGCTATTGTCGTACCAAAGGTGACACTGCCGCCAATGCCGTTTGTCCCGAATGTGAACGTGCCCATGCCGTTCCTGGCGCCACCTCCGTCTGTGTAGGCGACTCAGTGCGGCGGCCTTGATGCGGGAGTGGCCACGACTACATGTTCTTTACGCCTCCATATTTTCTTACATGTAACTCTTTACTTTTTTTTTTGAATTGTTTGGATTGCTACCACATATGTCACGTGGTAGAACTCTTTACATTTGTATGTGATGTGTACCAGTTGTTCATATACCAATTTATTTAAGCCACCATATTTTTATTGTTGGTGTTTCTTGAATTTTGACGGTTGTTCCATTGCACATAATCGTGTTTTTGTATGCGATCTTTGCCTTTTAAGGCCAAAAATGACAGATGTTTGTTTTGTTCAAAAGGAATGTCAAAAACTTTTGACCTCTACCTACTCGAATGCATATAACCATAAATTTATTAAAATAGAAACAAGACAACATGGCTATATCATCTACTTGCAAGCAGAGTACATGGAGAAGACAACAATGGCAGAATCACAACAAAGACGAGATAAAAAAAAACACATACAATTAAGTCGGCATTCTTCTAGCAAAGCCTTCAAGGAGATATGCCCTCGTGCCGATGTCAGGAGGTCTAGCCTATGAAAGCCATGATGGGAATTTTCATTATAGATGCAGGATCCAACTATTAGGCTAGAACATTGAGAAAAGAGACAATATGTTGAACAACAAAATTATGGAAATAGCACCGTTACCGTATCAATCACAATGATAGATGCACATACGATCCCACAATAAAAAGAAATATGTAAAGAATTTCGCGGATGCGGTATTAAACATAGTCGGGATATACATGACAAGTAGCAACATGCGGAGATATGCACTAAAAACAACAACCAGATACAATTCAATTGCCTTCTTTACAATTAGTTCACACCATCAAAATATTGTACATCTGCTTAACAACATCGAGGAGCTAACATCCTCACATTTTTAAGAATTCATGCACCAAGTAACAAACCCACGAAAGACACAATATTTACTAAACTTAAAGATTTTAGATAGCCGTGTGGGATGCGCACCACAAGGGGTGAGATCCTATATCGTTGAATCCACCGTGGGATGAGGGCGCACCCCTTGTATGACAGGTTGTGTACCGTTGCTTCATTACCGGGCCGCTGAAGAAGATGATGATGATGACGATGGGTACACAAATGGGATCTGGGATGGGTTGTGAAACCATCATTCCACAGGACACCGTCTCCGTACCCAAGACACCGCTGCCAAGACTACATAACAGTAGCAAAAAAGATGAAAAATACCCTATGTAAAGATTTGGGGTTATCCTGTCTCCTGCGGCTAGAAGACCGCCGAAAATGAAGCAAACCAACGTATATGTAGGTGGAGGACACTTGCCTTTAATGATTTCAGGCTCTACGTCTAAGGGTGGCGAACTCATCGAACCAGTGCATATTTGATCTTCTGTAGTTTTTTCACCGCATTCTTGGAGTAACTACTCAATGTAGCAATTATTTTTTATTTGGTCATGTTTGTTCTCTTTGTTGGTTTACTCAGCTTGTTGCGAGTCATGTTGGCAACCCCCGACTATCTATCTGGACGTGAAAAGGAGATAATTTGACGGCCATCATCAGAGTATGTGGTGGATAGGTCGGACTAAAACATGCTTGGGTGGTTGGGCTAAGAATGTACAAAGACAAGCTGCTATGTCGAACTATAGCTGCCACGCGGAAAAGTGTCCTCCACCTACATATACGCTGGTTTGCCTCATTGTCGAACTATATGCAATTTGTATGCAAGTTTTTTTGTGCAATTTAATTTATTTTTATTTGAATTTATTTCTTTTTTTAAGTAATATCAATACCCTTATTTCATTCGTCCAAAGAAAAATTTATGTTTATATTTGTTTATTTTTAAATTTTATTAATTTAAGTTTTTGTAATTTGAAAAGGTGACTGGTCCCGAAAAGAATCAGTCAGGATGTAATCAAATCGTCTTGATTACAAAAAAAAAGAAAGAAGCAAAGCACATCCAAATGCATGCCGTGGAGCCGAGTTCATTCACTTTGCCAAAGATCACCAGAGCCGCGTTAGCATTTTTATTTGACAGAATAAGGAAAGTTGAGCCAGCTCCAGCTCCAGCTCCTCACCTAAACACCGGGAATTTGAGCCATCCCTGCATTTTTCTCACTAACGTACACACAATTCTGATTACCAACCATGGTTCCACAGAAGTTGTGCTGCCTACCACGACGAGTCTGGCCAACGACCAATCTAAGCAAGCCATTACCGGGGCTATAAACCGCCATGCATTGACATCGGTTCTTCCATCGCAACAGAGGAAAAACATCTTGCAGTTGCTTCCCAGTTTGCATACACGACAGTAAGCCATCCCAGATAAACTCCAGCTAGGAGCTTGCTAGCTAGCTATGGCTTCCATGGCGAGCTTCTTGGCCACGATCATGGCGTGCGCGCTCCTCTCCAGCAACACGTGCCATGGCGCACGCAACTTGGCCGACACTACTCCTCCGGCTGCCCCTACCGCTGCTCCTGTCCCTGGCATCCCAGCGGTGCCGACCTTGCCGGCAGTTGTGCCCACAGTGCCGGCCATGACCGTGCCACCTATGCCCACCGTGCCCACGGTGCCGCAGATGGCACTGCCGCCTATGCCGGCTATGCCTGTTCCCACGGTGCCGGCTGCGACCGTGCCACCTATGCCGACCATGCCCACAGTGCCGCAGGTGACACTGCCGCCTATGCCAGTTGTTCCTTCCATGCCCAAGATGACGATGCCCCCGATGCCTGCCATTGTCGTGCCAAAGTTGACCATGCCGCCAATGCCCGCAATTGTTGTGCCGAAGGTGACAATGCCGCAGATACCTACCATCCCGAGCATCAATGTGCCTATGCCGTTTGTGGCGCCGCCTCCGTCTGCATAGGCGCCTCTCAGCACACATGATAGTTCTTTTGCCATGTCGATACTTGGCGCACTTCATGTCGCAACGGCTACATCACTGTGGTGTTGCTACCACAGAGTATTTGTTCTTTTCAAGTGTATGTCTTACGTTGTAAGCCTTAGGTTTTTTAATTATGTATACACGTCGACATATGTATTGTTAGTTTCCATTGATGGTTGAGGTTGTCCCATTGTAGGTATGCAACATTTCTACGTGTATATGTTACGTGTATTTTAACTATTGTACATCAAAGTTAATGACGAGGAATGGTACATTGTTTCTCTTCTTTCGGGCCTATGAAAGTCGGCAGCATACAAAATCTGAAGGAAAAAAAATAAACGCCTGACAAATAAACAAATATATTTTTAACCAAACTCCAATAATTGTGCGATTAATCTGACATATTTTACCCCGCAAAAAAAAAAATCTGATTGCCAGGTGGTCTCCTAACCATCCATTCCCATGTCGTGTCACTTTTTCAGTCCGAAATGTTTGACCCTTTCCTTTCAGTTTACAATATGAAACTTTCTTAATTATGCATTTCTGCAACTAAAGTTGCATGGAACTCTAGGTTTTACAATGTGTAATTTGGTTGACCGATAAACGTCGCAGCCGCCTCCTCCTTCAAAAAAAGGCCTAGGGTTCTTCTGCCTTCCGCCGGCGCTGCCGTCGGCCCGCCTTCCATGTTTTTTTGAGTTTTGTTAGGGTTTCTGTCCTACTCAGAAAGTCGAGACGGCGGCGGCTCCGAGAAGATGGAATAAGGTTCTCCCCGTCTAGGCGCCGTCACGGTGGTGCATCTAGCATCGTCGGTGGGCGTGTGGAGATGTGTCCGCAGCGGATCTGCCCTTGGTGGACTTTCTCGGATCAGGTCGTAGTTCATCTATGCTCGTGTGTCTTCAGGTTGGATCCCTCCGTTCTACACTACTCTTCAACTGCGGGGATTGCTGTACTGGTGCGCTGGTCCTATAGGGCCTTACCACGATGACTTCCCGACTGTCTACTACAACAAGTTTTGGCCGGCTCCGGCGGGTGAGGGCGATGACGGTGGGGCGCCTTCTGCTCACTTCAGTGGTTGTAGTCGTCGCTAGGTGGTCTACTGATCTGGTTGTAATTTTTATTATTTCTGGTGTTCGTTGTAGTGCCATGATTGAAGATGAATAGATCGAAAGTTTTCCTGCAAAAAAAAACTTCAATTCTTTAGTCACCTTAGAAAATAGCAAATTTGGCCATCTTTCTAAAAATATAAAACGCACTTGACTATTCACATTTTCCAATGCAGGACTTTGACTATACTACTTGCTTGTAATATGCCTATAATAGTAAAAATGATATCCCCTCTGTCCCCAATTGTAGGTTCTATTTGGATTTCTTTTAGGTCACATTACTAAGTTTATATGAAAAGTTTGACTAAGTTCATAAAAAATAATATTATCCACAATATTAAGTAAGTTTATGTGACGCCCGGATAATTAAGCTACAGTAACCCTCTGCTAATGATGCCACGTCACCTTGATTACTGTTGCTAATCTTGCGTTAGTTCGAAACCAATTTGAATTCAAATTCAAAATCAAGCAAACAATAAAAGTTTTCAAATATTAAAACTAAAATGTTCGGCGTGAGCCAAATATTGCATAGGTAAGTATGATCGAGAAACCACACTTTTAGAAATGGTTTAAATACTCTAAAATATTTTAAACAGTAGCAAAAACAATTAATTGAATGCCTTTTACAAAAAAAATAAAAATATTAAACTATCTTATTTAGTTGCCCAAACTTATGTGGCAGTAGCCTATTTATTAACACTAAATTAGGGACTACTTTTATAGTTTATAAAACTAAAATAAAAGAGGAACTAAAGTAAAACAGAAAACAGAAGAGAAAAATCAAACAAAAGTAAAATAAAGACAAAAGAACCCCCCCTCGCTGGGCCTCGGCCTAGCTAGCCATCGGGCCAACCAGGCCGGCCCAGGAGCCCCCTATAACCCCCCTGAGCCACCACCGAAACCCTAACCGTTCTCCCCAGTCGCCCCACTCGCTCCCCCACCCCCCTCGATTGGATCTGGATCGGGAGGAGCCCGATCGCATCGCCCCTCCACCCCCGACGCCGACGCCGGCGCCCGGAGCTTCCCAGCCAGACTGCCTCCTCCTTCTCACCGGCCTGCTTCCTCTCCGTCACGCCGTCTCCGTCCTCCTCCTCACGCCCCGTTGCCACGAACCCTACGACCCCTGTGAGCGACCCCGATCCTCCTGTCTTCCTTCCCCGCGCACGCGCTCGAACCCGTGCCGCGCAACGCACCCCCGCGGTGAGCGCCACGTGCCCCCCTCCTGCAGTCCTACCGCGCGCCCGCCCACTCGGGGCCGCGCCCGGTGCCGCTCGCGGCTCCTGCCGGCCCGTGCTGGCCTCACCCCGCCTCGTCTGCGCGCGCCCCCGCCGTGGCCGCGTTCGGCCACCGCCAACACCGCGCTGCACCGCCACGGCCGCCGCCGCTCCCGGCCGCGCCCCTGCCCGCGTGCTTGCTGCTGCTACTCCCGCACCGGATGATGCTGCTTTGCATCACTACACCCGCGACGCGCCCACCTCGCCATGCCGCCGCGGCCCTCCAAACCGCACGCACGCGCGCCCCTCGTCACTGCTTGCCGGAGGCCACCCGCCGCGCCGCGCCGTGCATCCCGCCATCGGCGCGCCACCGCCCTGCTGCTCCCTGCCGCAGCCACCTCCGCCGCCGCGGCCATCCCCCCTCCGCCAGCTCCCCTGGCTCCGGCCGGCGCCGGCTCCGGCGTGCGTCGGGCCTGCTCAGTGCCCCTCGCGCACCCGTCCGTTTGGGCGCCCGCACCACCGCCCGTTAGCATCGTGCCCGTTAAGGCCCGCTGGCCCTATGACAGCTGGGCCCCGCCCCCCTGTGACAATGACTGGTGGGCCAAGCCCCAGAACGTTTTAAAATAAAAATGAATTAATAAAATTTATAATTAATTAGTGAATTAATTAAGTTAATTAAACCTATTTAATTAATCTGATTAACTTGTTAGTTTAATTAAATAGTAATTAGTTTAACTAAACCCTAATTAACCTAAACAGAGTATGACAGGTGGGTCCCACTGGACCCACACGTAAGTTTGACCAGTCAACACCTCTGTTGACTGCTGACGTCATGATGACGTCAGCGTGCACTATTCTGGATAATGTTGAATTAAATTAATTAAATAAATTCTAAAAATGATTTAAAACTTTAGAAAATCATATAAAATAAACCGTAGCTCAGATGAAAATACTTTCTACATGAAAGTTGCTCAGAACGACGAGACGAATCCGGCTACGCAGCCCGTTCGTCCGCCACACATCCCCAACATATCAAACTCGCAACTTTCCCCCTCCGGTTCATCTGTCCGGAAACGTGAAACACCGGGAATACTTTCCCGGGTGTTTGCCCCTTCGCCGGTATCACCTATTACCGCGATTGGGCACCCCTAGCAACGCTCATTGTCATGTCATGCATCGTCATGCATATGTTTGCATTATATTTATTGTTTCTTCCCCCTCTTCTCTCGCTAGACTCCGAGACCGACGCCGCTGCTACCCAGTACGACTACGGTGTTGACGACCCCTCCTTCTTGCCAGAGCAATCAGGCAAGCCCCCCTCCCTTGATCACCAGATATCGCCTATTCTACTCTCTACTGCTTGCATTAGAGTAGTATAGCATGTTACTGCTTTCCGTTAATCCTATTCTGCTGCATAGTCTGTCCTTGCTACTACTGTTGTTACCTTTACCTACAATCCTACATGCTTAGTATAGGATGCTAGTATTCCATTTGTGGCCCTACATTCTTTTCCGTCTGCCTTGCTATACTATCGGGCCGTGATCACTCGGGAGGTGATCATGGGTATATACTTATATACTTTACATGATACCTGTGGTGAGTAAAGTTGGGTCGGCTCTTGGAGTACCCGCGAGTGGATCTTTGTGGCGGAGCGACATGGCAGGTTGAGACCACCTAGGCGAGAGGTGGGCCTGGCCCTGGTCGGCGTTCGTGGTTACTTCATAATAACACGCTTAACGAGATCTTGGTATTTGATCTGGGTCTGGCCACTGGCCTATACGCACTAACCAACTACGCGGGAACAGTTATGGGCACTCGGCGTCGTGGTATCAGCCAAAGCCTTCGTGATGTCAGCGACTGAGCGGCGCGCGCCGGATTGGACTGGAACGCCTGCTAGGCTAGTTCTGCTTCTGGCCGCCCACGCAACGTGTAGGTGTGCAATGGGCGATGGGCCCAGACCCCTGCGCCATAGGATTTAGACCGGCGTGCTGACCTCTCTGTTGTGCCTAGGTGGGGCTGCGACGTGTTGATCTTCCGAGGCCGGGCATGACCCAGGAAAGTGTGTCCGGCCAAATGGGATCAAGTGTGTTGGGTTATGTGGTGCACCCCTGCAGGGAAGTTTATCTATTCGAATAGCCGTATCCCTCGGTAAAAGGATGACCCGGAGTTGTACCTTGACCTTATGACAACTAGAACGGGATACTTAATAAAACACACCCTTCCAAGTGCCAGATATAACCCGGTGGTCGCTCTCTAACAGGGCGACGAGGAGAGGATCGCCGGGTAGGAGTATGCTATACGATGCTACTTGGTGAACTTCAATCTACTCTCTTCTACATGCTGCAAGATGGAGGCTGCCAGAAGCGTAGTCTTCGACGGGATTAGCTATCCCCCTCTTATTCTGGCATTCTGCAGTTCAGTCCACCGATATAGCCCCTTTACACAGATACCCATGCATATGTAGTGTAGATCCTTGCTTGCGAGTACTTTGGATGAGTACTCACGGTTGCTCCCCCCCTTTTCCCCCTTTCCTTTCTTCCTGGTTGTCGCAACCAGATGCTGGAGCCCAGGAGCCAGATGCCACTATCGACGATGACTCCTACACCGGAGGTGCCTACTACTACGTGCAGCCCGCTGACGACGACCAGGAGTAGTTAGGAGGATCCCAGGCAGGAGGCATGCGTCTCTTTCGATCTGTACCCCAGTTTGTGCTAGCCTTCTTAAGGCAAACTTGTTTAACTTATGTCTGTACTCAGATATTGTTGCTTCCGCTGACTCGTCTATGATCGAGCACTTGTATTCGAGCCCTCGAGGCCCCTGGCTTGTATTATGATGCTTGTATGACTTATTTTATTTTTAGAGTTGTGTTGTGATATCTTCCCGTGAGTCCCTGATCTTGATCGTACACGTTTGCGTGTATGATTAGTGTACGATTGAATCGGGGGCGTCACAAGTTGGTATCAGAGCCGACTGCCTGTAGGAATCCCCCTTTCATACTCCTTGGCCGAAGTCGAGTCTAGACATTGCACAACTTTACTAACATGGTTGTGTGGCTTACGGGCCCACGTCGCCATTGGATGGTATTATGATCTTTTATTCCTCGTCTATAGTCTGAGACTCTAATCTCTCTTCTATTCGGGTTAAAATGAAATTACTAACTCTAACATTAGGATCTCGTGATCACATCCACCCGGAGAGCCCCTTATTACAGATGATCGCCTGCTGCACCAGAAGATTCCAAAAATACTCTACGATATTCTCTCGAGACTTTGTTCCTGTCTTTTTTGCAATTCCCTATCACCGAATATATCCCTATGGATAAATACATACACTTGTTGTTCATACCTTCATTCGAAGTTGTGGCACCCCGGCTCAGAGCGACCGGTTTACCCTGCATTGCCAGCCCAGAGATCATGTCTTCTGGCAACACACAACATATTGGTACAGAAAACAACCGCTTTATTGATGCTAGCGGAACAGAGTTCATATTACAACAGTGGTCGAGGCCAAGCGGCACACTCGGTGCGGCGGAACAATATGTACATTATTTAGTGAACATAAAGGGGCCTTGACTCGAACAACTACGTGGCAGCGGAATAACGTCGTAGCGGAAGCTCCATATCACATGGACACTGATGTGGACACGATCTAGACTCGAACAGCGCTCCTTTCCAACGAGACTTTCCTGAAATCTGGCATGACACGCCAGGTCAGTACATTGAATGTACTTGCAAGCTCACAACAAGCATAATCATAATGACAAACAATATCATGATATTTAACCAATTATTAATAATGCAACATTATATGTCAACATGCTGTGATCAAGCCCGAACGTCCCTCAGGACAGCTTACCAACTGTGATCATCTCTGGACCACAAACACACCACCATAGTGGTCTTTCTCAAGAACAACTCGTGATCCTTACGGCGATCACAACCACGACCATCATTTGGTCCCAAATACCTCGATGGCCTTTCTGCCATCCATTGACAATGCAAAGTTCATAGCTTAGTGTGCAATTTTTATTAAACGTTGACTCATGGTGGGACCTAGTACGAGGTGTCCGTGACCGTGGACTCGGCTATCGATAGATTATACACTCTGCAGAGGTAGCACACTGTACCCACACCACGGAACCCATGGCCTCGCATTCCCATTCGGGTGGACCAACGGCATTCCGACAAAACCCCTCCATTGCCACAGCACTCTCCCGGCCACTCCGACCCAAATCCCCAACGGGCTGGTCCTGGGTGGCCCCGTGTCTACCAAAGACACCCCGACCACCGTCGTGGTCAAAACACTCCCACTCGGGGACTCGGTACCATAATCTCATCAACGAGCACACAAGATTATGTGTGCTTACCGGGCCAGGGCAAACACGACATAATCTTCCCTAGATGGAGGCACCGACCAGAGGCCGTGTCAATGGACCGAATCAAGGCCTTCCCACAAGGCAAATGTGGTTGCACTGGAAAGAAACTCGATTCAGCGGCACCATGACCCAGTCAACGGTATATTCAAGTTGAGTTATATTCAGGATTAACTTTAAACTAAAAATGACCGGTGTCATAGCATGCCATGAAATGCAAAACAACACATGCATCACATATTGATAAAAATGACCGACGTCATCCATATGCACACCAAGCATAAACGTCAACAACTCATATTACTCTACTTGCTCAAAATGACTCACAACTTAACCAAAATATTTTGCAACAAGTTTTATTAATTTCCTACGCAAGAAAGTAACTCCGATAAATTTTTCATATGCTTGACCAAAAGATATCATTATCAACAACTCTTAATTTCTTTATCACTAAGTTGGGTTCAAACATTCTGTAAGACAAGTAATATGATTAAACAAGTATTTAACAGAATATTTTCTAACAAATTTTTATCAATTTAAGAATGCAAACACAAAGCTTTAAATAATTACTAACATGCATAACAAAATTATTTCTAACATCACCTCAAATAAATTTTAACTTGCTTTACCCACTTAAACTAGTTTCAACTATTCTGTAAATCAAGCATAACAACTGACCAATACTTAACAGAATACAAATAATTCAATAATTATTTAAATGCATGGGTTAATCATTTCATTTAAGTGAGAAAATCACAAATATTGAAATGGCATCATAAAAATGTTGCTGTGGCTTGCCTTAGTGCAGATGAGGTTCACAAGCCTCCTGGTGATCCTCAAGACAAGCCTCACCTTCTGAAAATAATTTTAAACACAAAAAGAGAATATCAAGAACACTTCTGAAATTCACCAGAAATTCTAAACAGCTCAGAAAAATCTCATCTTTGGTGAGCTGTTAGATTTCCTTTCAAAGAACACAATGCAAAAAGAATCATCTCATTTGGACTTATGGTTAAAAAGTTAAAATTGTTTGAAGCTCTCTGGAATATAAATGAATTTGAATAAAAAGAAACAGCTGGGGGGTGACGTCGAAGGCGTAAAGCCCAGGGGCGCCACCACTCGTACCGCTTCGCGCGTGTACTGAGTGGCTGACTAGCGGGCCCCGCTAGTCAGGTGGGGGAAGAGGGAGAGAGAAACAGAGAGGGCCGCGGCTTCGCCGGAGCTCTCGCCGGCGACGAGGGCTCCTTGGCCCAAACGAGAGGGAGGGATTGAGAGAGGGGACGATGGCGCACCTGCCCGTACCCGTAGCGTGGCTAGGGGTGGTCGGACGGCGTCGGAAACTAGCTCGCAAGCGGAGGCAGAACATGGAGGTCGCCGGAGTTGAGGAAGACGGCGAGCAGAGGTCACTCCAGAGGCTCCAAGTGGGCGAGATGGCCTCACCGGAGAGAGGCGGAGGCCTTGGAGGGGTCGCCCAGGCCTGGGAGGGGCTGGAGCTACCGCGGCGACCAGAGGGGATCGCCGGCGAGCTCGAGCTCGGGGACGGCGGCCCGAGGCCTGCCCGGCCGGGCTACGGCTTCCTACTCGATCGTGGGGTGTGTGTGAGTGCTGGATGGTGCTCGAGGAGGCTGGGGGTGGCTCTATTTATAGGCGAGCGGCGAGGGTGCTTCGGGCTCCGCCGGTGGACACCTGTCCACGGCGCCCGGCGACGAGCGGCGTCAGTGAGAGGGGGAGAAGGCGACGGAGGTCACGCGGCCACTGTGGGCGAGCGGAGACGAGCACAGGATCAAGGGGATGGCGACGAGCACAGTGCGCTCCGCACTGTTGGGCTGGCCGGACCTTGCCCGTGCTCGCTGCGGCGAGCTCCGGCGTCGGCGAGTGCCAGGGAGGAGTTAAGGACGTCGAGACGATGATGGTGGCGGGGTTTGGCATGGTTGGGCAGGCGGGGGAAGCGAGCACGCTCGAACAGAGCGCTCGGCGTCACCCAGAGCGCGTCGACACGCATGCCTGGCATCGTGGACACGCGTGGTCACCGCGCGAACTCTCTCCTCAGGCCAGCCTTCGTCCAAAAATCATGTCTGGCATGTTGTTCGTGGTAGTTTTGAAGTTTACCACGGTTTGGTTTGGATCCAGGTGCAGTAGAGAAGATTTTACAAGCCAGGTAAGTTTCTGGTCAGTAACTTTGTGATGTTACTGTGGTCAAATGGCTGGGAGTTTGGGGCTGTGCTTTGGAGGCTAGTTATAAGTTACTAAGGTAAAGATGCACAAGAAAGTTCAGGTCAAATGGAGCAAGTAAAATGGTAGTTGCTGTAGAAACCACCATTTCTGTCCAGAACAGAAAAGATTTTCTGTAGCAAAAATATTCCAAAAAGTGATGAAATATTTTTGCTCAGGGAGGTGCCCTAGGGTCCCTAGAATATTTGTGAATTATCTTAGAATTTTCTGAGCCATAAAAATTAGGGTTGCCTTGAAGCAAACAGATCTGGCTTAGGGTTTTTGAGAGAAAATGAATATTTTTCATTTAAGAAAAATATTCCAAAGGTTATTTTGTGGTGGATCAGAAGTGAAGTGATGGTTTGGGAGAGAAGTGAACACTTGGGTGAAAGCCAAGGATGCCCAAGTGTTTAAGTCCAAATGAAAAGATTCAGAAACTCCAAGTTTCAAAAACTTTCAAATGAAATTTCAAGCAAATAAGAAAGGGCAAAAACCAGGCTGTCACAAACCTCCCCCACTTAGAATGAATCTCGTCCTCGAGATTCGGTTGCTTGGGAAAACCACTCTGGATACTGACTCTTAAGGAACTCTTCCTGCTCCCAAGTTGCTTCTGACTCGGTGTGATGCTCCCACTGAACTTTGAAAAATTTTCTGACTTTGCTGCGAGTGACCCTTTCCACTTGATCCAAAATTTTGGACGGTCTTTCTTCATAAGTTAAATCCTTTGCCAATTCTATCTCAGCCATTGCAGTCCTTTTCTCAGGCGGGGATATGCATCGTCTCAATTGCGAAACATGGAACACATTGTGTATTTCTGACAACTCCGGGGGTAGTTCCAGTTGGTATGCAACCGTACCCACTCGAGACATAATTGAGAATGGACCAATGAATCTGGGTGCCAGCTTTCCACGAGTCTGAAATCGCTTAACTCCTTTCATAGGAGTGACTCGGAGGTACACATGTTCTCCGGGTTCAAAACTGACCTGCCGGTGCTTTGCATCATAATAACTCTTCTGACGGGATTTGGCCAATTGCAGTCGGTCTCTGATTTCCCTGACTTGTTTCTCGGCTTCCATCATGAGATCGGTTCCGAAGATATGGCTATCTCCAGCTTGAGACCAATTTAGAGGAGTGCGGCACTTACGACCATATAGAGCTTCATAGGGTGACATCTTTAGACTGGTCTGGAAACTGTTGTTATACGAGAACTCGGCGTATGGCAAGCAATCTTCCCAGTTCGCCCCGTTGGCTAGCACACAGGCTCGCAACATATCTTCGAGTATTTGATTTACTCGCTCTGTCTGACCGTCCGTCTGGGGGTGATAAGCAGTACTATATTTTAGTGCTGTCCCCAAGGCTTGATGGAGGCGGGACCAGAAAGCGGAGGTAAACAAAGAACCTCGGTCGGAAGTGATAGTCCGGGGTACCCCATGCAGACTGACGATTCTGGATACATACAGTTGCGCCAGTTCATTTGCTCTGTATCTGGTGCTGACCGGGATGAAATGAGCAACCTTGGTTAGGGTGTCCACTATAACCCAGATTGCGTCTTTGCCTCGCTGAGTCCTAGGCAATCCGGTGATGAAGTCCATGCAAACATCATCCCATTTCCATTGTGAAACTGGCAGTGGTTGGAGAAGTCCGGCTGGCTTCTGATGCTCTGCTTTCACCTTGTTGCATATGTCGCAACAGGCTACAAAATAGGCAATGTCTTTCTTCATCCCATTCCACCAGAATATTTGTTTAAGGTCTTCATACATTTTCGTACTTCCCGGATGAATGGAATACGAGGATTCGTGTGCTTCTGACAAGATTTTCCTCTTCAAGTCCGGTTGATTTGGTACACAAATTCGTCCACGGAATCGGAGGGTACCGAAGTTGTCCTTGAAGAAATCTGGGGGCTGCCTTGCATGTTTTTGTAGCTTGGCGTCATCTGGCTGGGCCTTGCGGATTTCCATCTCAAGTGTGGGGGTAACTTCCAAAATATTAGTGAGGCCAGCATCCACGATGACCAAGTTGAGCTGAGCGATCTCCTCCTGAAGTTCGGTAGGCAATGATTTTAACATGACATTTAAGCTGACGGGCTTTCGACTGAGCGCATCGGCAACGACGTTGGCCTTGCCTGGATGGTAATTTATTCCAAGGTCATAATCCTTGACCAACTCTAACCATCTTCGCTGACGGAGATTTAAATCTGGCTGAGTGAAGATGTACTTGAGGCTTTTGTGGTCGGTAAAAATTTGGCACCTTTTTCCAATGAGATAGTGTCTCCAAATTTTTAATGCATGAACCACTGCAGCCAATTCCAAATCATGAGTAGGATAATTTCCCTCATGTGGTCGTAGTTGTCGTGATGCATAGGCTACTACCTTGCCGTCTTGCATCAATACACAACCAATACCTTGTCTGGAGGCATCGCAGTACACGTCGAAGCTGCGATAAATGTCTGGAAGAGTCAATACGGGTGCGGTTGTCAGACGCGTCTTTAGCTCATAAAAACTCTTCTCACAGTCCTTGGTCCACTCAAACTTTGTATCCTTTTTGAGCAGTTCCGTCATAGGTTTAGCAATTTTGGAAAACCCTTCAATGAAACGACGATAGTATCCAGCTAATCCAAGGAAACTCCGGATCTGTGTTACAGTCGTGGGCGGTACCCAATCGAGCACATCCTTTACTTTGCTCGGGTCCACGGCTATGCCTTCGGCGGATAGTACATGCCCGAGAAACCCAACTTGCTTGAGCCAAAATTCGCACTTACTGAACTTGGCGTATAGCTGATGGTTGCGGAGCCGTTGTAGCACTGCCCGGAGGTGATCCTTATGCTCTTCTTCACTCTTGGAGTAAATGAGGATGTCGTCGATAAAGACTACCACAAATTTGTCGAGGAAGTCCATGAACACCTTGTTCATCATATGCATGAAGAAGGCAGGGGCATTGGTGAGACCAAAGGACATCACAGTATATTCGTAAAGACCGTATCGTGTAGTGAATGCGGTCTTAGGAATATCTTCCCTTTTAATCTTGAGCTGATGATACCCGGTCCGTAAATCGATTTTTGAGAATACTTTAGCCCCACTGAGCTGATCGAACAGATCATCAATCCTTGGCAGTGGGTATTTATTTTTGATGGTGACCTCATTCAGCTGGCGATAATCTATGCACATACGGAGACTGCCATCCTTTTTACCCACGAAGATTGCAGGTGACCCCCACGGTGAAGAGCTGGGACGAATATAACCTTTCCGGAGTAATTCGTCAAGCTGTTTCTTTAGTTCCACTAATTCTGATGAGGGCATCCGGTAATACTTCTTGTATAATGGTGCGGTTCCGGGCACAAGATCTATGGCAAATTCCAGTTCCCGATCTGGTGGCATGCCTGGCAGTTCTTCTGGAAACACATCAGGGTACTCACTGACCACAGGAATAAATTCCAATTCGACCACAGCAGTGCACACTAGTTCTGGCTTGGGTATATGCTTGCGAGCATAGAATTTGGTGAGCTGCCCATTCAGACTGGTTAAATTGACTTCTCGGGTTGCGCAGTTTATACAAACTTGATATTTGGTCAGCCAATTCATTCCCAATATAATATCCAACTGTTCAGACTCAATGATTATCAGAGATGTTGGAAAGTGGACCCCGTTGATATTGATCTCCAGATCACGGCAGACTAGATTGCTCTTGATTATAGATCCCGGGGTTTGTACCAGCATATTTTTGCCCAAAATTGTGCAAGGAAAATTGTTTTGGGCGGCAAAACTCCGAGAAATAAAAGAATGGGAAGCCCCAGAGTCAAATAAAATTACTGCAGGTATGTCATTAACAGAAAACATACCAATGACGACTTCTGGCTTCTCTTGGGATTCATCGGCGGAGATATGATTCACGTGCCCAGTGAAGTTTTGCTGGGTTGGCCCTGACTCCATAAAGTTGACTTGTGGCCTGCTCAGCGCATTCACCTTGTGGTTCTTGGGGCACTGTTTGGCATAATGTCCGGGCTGCCCGCAAGTGAAACAAGAATTATTGCGCTGCCGCTCCTCATGCATTGGATTGGCCCAACATTCTTGACTTGAGTGGTGGTCTTGTTAACATTCTGCTGCCAATTTGGCCGGTATTCCACCTGAGTCTGCTGCCAGGTACGAGCCTTTTGCATAGGTTGCCCATCCTTCTTTGGCTCAAACTTGCGCTTGTTGTCGTTAACAGGCCTATTATCTGATATAAGCTTGTGTTCCCGTTCAGCAATGAATGCCTTGTCTACCAGAGTTTGGAAATCCGTGAAATCAAACATACTGAGAGCACACCGAAGTTGCGGATTTAAACCTCCAAGAAATCTGTCCATCTTCCTTTCTTCGGTGGCTACGTCATACAGAGAGTAACGGGCCAGATGATTGAATTTTTGCAGATACTCAGCCACAGATTGATTTCCTTGGACAAGCGCGAGAAATTCATGCTGCTTGGCCTTCATAACTCCAGTAGGGATGTGATATTTGCGGAACTTATCCTTGAATTTTTCCCAGGTGACTTCCTCATCAATCGGCCACATGGCTTTTGTATTTTCCCACCATATGGCAGCTGCGCCTTCAAGGTAATGGGTTGCAAATGGGACTTTATTCATGGTTCCTTCAGTACGGGCGATCTCAAGCTTTTTCTCCATGGTGCGCAACCAATCGTCTGCATCCAATGGGTCAACAACCTGACTGAAATTGGGTGGATTGGTCCTCTGAAAATCTGACAGCTTTGAGTGATGACCATTCTGATTTCCATTTTGTCCAACTATAGCTTGCACACTTCTCAATATTTCAATCAGATCATTGTTCCTTTTTTCTTCAAACATACGCAGAACTTGCTCGGTGGAGGGAGGATCAGGCGGAGGAGGTGGTGGCTGAACGTACGGCTCGGGAGAATATCCTACCTGTCGTGCGGAACGACGAACAGGAGTTCCCTCACGAACGTTGCTACTGCCGCCTCCCCGCGTCATCCTATTGAGTATTTTTCCCAAGGCAACGAAATCGAGATGAGAGACATCCAAGAATAAAATTGGGGAAAAGCCAGCAACAATTCTCGAAAAAGACAAAAGAGCGAAGAGAATACGGCGATTAAAGTCCCATCATAATTATACATAGACTCATACATGAAAATTTAACAACCTGACTGGTTCCACTACTCTCATACATGAAGCATCATGACTCGTACAACTACATCCGTACACCATCTAGACGACTGCGAATACTCAAAGACACTACTGCTCTGCTGGTGCTGCGGTGTCCTCCCCTGAAGCGGTCTCAGATCCCGAACTGACGTGGTTAACGGAAACCTCCGGGTTAAAGGTAACACGACGACGCTGCCTCGAGGGCTCTCCCTCAGGGGCAGGGGTAGGATGAAGCATCGGGGCTGCAGGAGTAGCAAGAAGTGAGACCCACTCGGCAGGAGTACTGAGAGGGTTCACGGCCGGAACGCCTGTGCTACTCGGGGGAGTAACCGGCGAAATAGGGGAGCTAGAGCTAACTGGGACATAAGGGGTAAATCCCAGTGAGGATGGAGTAGTGGTGGATCTAGTAGTGACCAAGGTAGCGGCTAAAGCAGTACGGGCACGAGTCAGCTCTCGAGCCAGCTCGTGGATCATCAGATAGCTAGCAGTGATATAGCGAGCAAGATGGCTAGCAACACTATCAGACTCCGGGTTAACGAGAGGAAAACGGACACGACCGTTGTCGTGCAGAGATGGGTAGTAATAGAATCCTGGGTGATGCTGCATTTGAACCTCGGTATAACGAAGCTCGACAAGGACCTCAAATGCGGCAAACTGGACAGCCTGAGAAGCGGTGGAGGCGTAACCGCTCCGAGAAGTGCGAGTGTAAGAGCCGGAATCGGAACTGGTGCGCAGAGTAACCACTGCGTGATACTCATACACTGAGTCTGCTAGACGCTCCCGGTACACACGGTAGACTGGTTCGTCTCCGTGAGGGTACAGCCGACGCCACACGTTGCGGAGAAGGTGCGGTGACGTGTACGGCATCAACTGCAACTGGCACGGATACGGCACCGGAGCCATCTACACTCACAACCATTAACAGGTTAGCATAAAAATAATAATCAAATGACTACAATGCAACAACCAGCTATAACTGCTACCGACACTCACATTTACTCGTGTCTAGCGTCCAGTTAACACGTCGTAGTCTAGCGTGGCCTACAGTCAGCGCGGCTCTGATACCAACCGTTGTGGCACCCCGGCTCAGAGCGACCGGTTTACCCTGCATTGCCAGCCCAGAGATCATGTCTTCTGGCAACACACAACATATTGGTACAGAAAACAACCGCTTTATTGATGCTAGCGGAACAGAGTTCATATTACAACAGTGGTCGAGGCCAAGCGGCACACTCGGTGCGGCGGAACAATATGTACATTATTTAGTGAACATAAAGGGGCCTCGACTCGAACAACTACGTGGCAGCGGAATAACGTCGTAGCGGAAGCTCCATATCACAGGGACACTGATGTGGACACGATCTAGACTCGAACAGCGCTCCTTTCCAACGAGACTTTCCTGAAATCTGGCATGACACGCCAGGTCAGTACATTGAATGTACTTGCAAGCTCACAACAAGCATAATCATAATGACAAACAATATCATGATATTTAACCAATTATTAATAATGCAACATTATATGTCAACATGCTGTGATCAAGCCCGAACGTCCCTCAGGACAGCTTACCAACTGTGATCATCTCTGGACCACAAACACACCACCATAGTGGTCTTTCTCAAGAACAACTCGTGATCCTTACGGCGATCACAACCACGACCATCATTTGGTCCCAAATACCTCGATGGCCTTTCTGCCATCCATTGACAATGCAAAGTTCATAGCTTAGTGTGCAATTTTTATTAAACGTTGACTCATGGTGGGACCTAGTACGAGGTGTCCGTGACCGTGGACTCGGCTATCGATAGATTATACACTCTGCAGAGGTAGCACACTGTACCCACACCACGGAACCCATGGCCTCGCATTCCCATTCGGGTGGACCAACGGCATTCCGACAAAACCCCTCCATTGCCACAGCACTCTCCCGGCCACTCCGACCCAAATCCCCAACGGGCTGGTCCTGGGTGGCCCCGTGTCTACCAAAGACACCCCGACCACCGTCGTGGTCAAAACACTCCCACTCGGGGACTCGGTACCATAATCTCATCAACGAGCACACAAGATTATGTGTGCTTACCGGGCCAGGGCAAACACGACATAATCTTCCCTAGATGGAGGCACCGACCAGAGGCCGTGTCAATGGACCGAATCAAGGCCTTCCCACAAGGCAAATGTGGTTGCACTGGAAAGAAACTCGATTCAGCGGCACCATGACCCAGTCAACGGTATATTCAAGTTGAGTTATATTCAGGATTAACTTTAAACTAAAAATGACCGGTGTCATAGCATGCCATGAAATGCAAAACAACACATGCATCACATATTGATAAAAATGACCGACGTCATCCATATGCACACCAAGCATAAACGTCAACAACTCATATTACTCTACTTGCTCAAAATGACTCACAACTTAACCAAAATATTTTGCAACAAGTTTTATTAATTTCCTACGCAAGAAAGTAACTCCGATAAATTTTTCATATGCTTGACCAAAAGATATCATTATCAACAACTCTTAATTTCTTTATCACTAAGTTGGGTTCAAACATTCTGTAAGACAAGTAATATGATTAAACAAGTATTTAACAGAATATTTTCTAACAAATTTTTATCAATTTAAGAATGCAAACACAAAGCTTTAAATAATTACTAACATGCATAACAAAATTATTTCTAACATCACCTCAAATAAATTTTAACTTGCTTTACCCACTTAAACTAGTTTCAACTATTCTGTAAATCAAGCATAACAACTGACCAATACTTAACAGAATACAAATAATTCAATAATTATTTAAATGCATGGGTTAATCATTTCATTTAAGTGAGAAAATCACAAATATTGCAATGGCATCATAAAAATGTTGCTGTGGCTTGCCTTAGTGCAGATGAGGTTCACAAGCCTCCTGGTGATCCTCAAGACAAGCCTCACCTTCTGAAAATAATTTTAAACACAAAAAGAGAATATCAAGAACACTTCTGAAATTCACCAGAAATTCTAAACAGCTCAGAAAAATCTCATCTTTGGTGAGCTGTTAGAAAGAATCATCTCATTTGGACTTATGGTTAAAAAGTTAAAATTGTTTGAAGCTCTCTGGAATATAAATGAATTTGAATAAAAAGAAACAGCTGGGGGGTGACGTCGAAGGCGTAAAGCCCAGGGGCGCCACCACTCGTACCGCTTCGCGCGTGTACTGAGTGGCTGACTAGCGGCCCCGCTAGTCAGGTGGGGGAAGAGGGAGAGAGAAACAGAGAGGGCCGCGGCTTCGCCGGAGCTCTCGCCGGCGACGAGGGCTCCTTGGCCCAAACGAGAGGGAGGGATTGAGAGAGGGGACGATGGCGCACCTGCCCGTACCCGTAGCGTGGCTAGGGGTGGTCGGACGGCGTCGGAAACTAGCTCGCAAGCGGAGGCAGAACGTGGAGGTCGCCGGAGTTGAGGAAGACGGCGAGCAGAGGTCACTCCAAAGGCTCCAAGCGGGCGAGATGGCCTCATCGGAGAGAGGCGGAGGCCTTGGAGGGGTCGCCCAGGCCTGGGAGGGGCTGGAGCTACCGCGACGACCAGAGGGGATCGCCGGTGAGCTCGATCTCGGGGACGGCGGCCCGAGGCCTGCCCGGCCGGGCTACGGCTTCCTACTCGATCGTGGGGTGTGTGTGAGTACCGGATGGTGCTCGAGGAGGCTGGGGGTGGCTCTATTTATAGGCGAGCGGCGAGGGTGCTTCGGGCTCCGCCGGTGGACACCTGTCCACGGCGCCCGACGACGAGCGGCGTCAGTGAGAGGGGGAGAAGGCGACGGAGGTCACGCGGCCACTGTGGGCGAGCGGAGACGAGCACAGGATCAAGGGGATGGCGACGAGCACAGTGCGCTCCGCACTGTTGGGCTGGCCGGACCTTGCCCGTGCTCGCTGCGGCGAGCTCTGGCGTCGGCAAGTGCCAGGGAGGAGTTAAGGACGTCGAGACGATGATGGTGGCGGGGTTTGGCATGGTTGGGCAGGCGGGGGAAGCGAGCACGCTCGAACAGAGCGCTCGACGTCACCCAGAGCGCGTCGACACGCATGCCTGGCATCGTGGACACGCGTGGTCACCGCGCGAACTCTCTCCTCAGGCCAGCCTTCGTCCAAAAATCATGTCTGGCATGTTGTTCGTGGTAGTTTTGAAGTTTACCACGGTTTGGTTTGGATCCAGGTGCAGTAGAGAAGATTTTACAAGCCAGGTAAGTTTCTGGTCAGTAACTTTGTGATGTTACTGTGGTCAAATGGCTGGGAGTTTGGGGCTGTGCTTTGGAGGCTAGTTATAAGTTACTAAGGTAAAGATGCACAAGAAAGTTCAGGTCAAATGGAGCAAGTAAAATGGTAGTTGCTGTAGAAACCACCATTTCTGTCCAGAACAGAAAAGATTTTCTGTAGCAAAAATATTCCAAAAAGTGATGAAATATTTTTGCTCAGGGAGGTGCCCTAGGGTCCCTAGAATATTTGTGAATTATCTTAGAATTTTCTGAGCCATAAAAATTAGGGTTGCCTTGAAGCAAACAGATCTGGCTTAGGGTTTTTGAGAGAAAATGAATATTTTTCATTTAAGAAAAATATTCCAAAGGTTATTTTGTGGTGGATCAGAAGTGAAGTGATGGTTTGGGAGAGAAGTGAACACTTGGGTGACAGCCAAGGATGCCCAAGTGTTTAAGTCCAAATGAAAAGATTCAGAAACTCCAAGTTTCAAAAACTTTCAAATGAAATTTCAAGCAAATAAGAAAGGGCAAAAACCAGGATGGCACAGAAGTTGCTCTTGTTATTACTAGATACCACGGAATATTTTCCAGTATCTCGAGAATCCTTTGTGCCTACTGTTAGCTCTTTTTAGCGTGAATACACCTGGAAATAATTCCTCACACTTATCAAGGATTCGTTCATCTCCAGTTGATCATGTGTTTCACAAAATTCTTTTAAATGCTATTTGGTCTTCCGAAAATCCTCAGCAGCCTATTGCTCTTGAAATTCTTGCTTGCTTGCATTATGATTAATTCCATAAGTCTCGTAATCGTATTGACTTCCCTTGTCATTTTCATTTTGAGTCCGTTGATTCAATATGTTGTGAATGCCCGTAATCCTCAATCAGATCCTAGAATTCATCCTTCCAGCTTAGACGTCATTTTAAACATGAGCTGGTTCTCGACCAATCAAATTGCCGTCGATTGTGCCCCTAAGTCTATTCAACTTATCCATCCTTGATCAGAGCGTCTGCTTCCAATCCTTCGATTTGGAATCATAATTCCTTTGCATTTAAGCTCCGAATTATTCAGATGATTCCATAACCTGTTGCATTTGCATTCTTTCCTCTTTTGGTTGAGTACCGATACTCACATCAGATCCTTTGTGGACCATCAAGTCCTTTGTTTGATTGTTATCCGACAGTGTCCTTCATAATTAATCACCTTGTGAGTTCTTTCTCCGATACATAATGCCTTTGGTAAATTGTATCCTCTCCTTTTGCCAACCATGCTCTGCTTTCGAGCTGGTGATATTTACTCTTGAAGCTTGTGGTATATGTTCCTAAGAAGCCCCGTTGGGTTGAACCTATGCCTTCCCTAATCTGTGTGAACCCGAAAGTTATACGGGTTATACACTACTGCTGCTTCGTCAGATAACTTTTCAACACTACAACTTCGATAACGAGAAGTGAATGGATGGTCATACATTGGAGAAGTGGGAGTCGACCTTGAACTTTGTGTTCATGCCCATGGACACGATGTAGAACTTATCATGAAAGCTTCTCTTAAATTAAGTATTCCCTTGGTATAAGTTCATCTTATATCTGGGATCTGGCCTTTTGCAACCGTGGTTCCGACCATGTTCTCCTTTAAATACCATTTCTCGTGCAAGTTTAAGCACTTGTCTTCTGTAGAGCAATACCCAGTCCAACCTCTATTTTGATCTGTCGTCGAGTATTACCCCCTGGTATCTCGAGATTATCACAGAACTGCATAACCACTTATGAGTTCTTCATCAAGTACTACATCCTCACTGATTCCAATTTTTTCACGGGCTCCGAGTTATTAAACACTCGAAGACGCCGAGAACTGAACCGAGTCCGCATTATGGTTCAACATATCTTACTAATATTCTTTACTTACGAGTTTGTACCCGATCATGTCATTCCTAGCCTGATCGGCTATATCATTATCGTGCTAAATCTTAACTGTGCTACCTGGTCCTTCTTCTCGGAACACAATTATTGACGCTGAGCTAAGCTTACGTCGATCTTCCTTGTCATATATTATTGTCTTGAACAACAATACTTGATTCCGAGGTTGTGTCGTATCCGTGGTTCCAGTGGTATTTTGCTTGACCATTCCTTTTGCTTGATGTCGTTGTTATTCAATGGCAGCCTCATGGAATCTTTCGACAAAGGTGTCGTGATCATCAACATTCTGAGCTCTTCCAAAATATCTATTGAATTCTTGATGGGAAATACCTTGCCCCTCGATGGTTTGTATTATCATCGGCAACGTTAATGCCCTCCCTCCAATACAAACTTGCTCATGTTTTGTGTATTACCTTGAGTTCCTTTCTATCCAGCTTGTGTTATGTTCTACCTTGGAATATTACCATCTTTTATGTCAAGGATGTCGTGGGAATTTCACCACTTCTTGAGAATTCTTGATATAAGTGATACTTATCACCATCACCATTCTTTGCTTGGTCCACTGTTGTTCCTAACAGTAATACCGACAAATGGACTAGTAATTTGAAAACTTCTAGCAACCTTATTGATTTGAAGTTAATGGTCGACATTTCATTCTTAGACCATTTGGTTATCGAATCACCATTCTAACGTTGATTGTGCTTCCTAAGTCCGTACTTTGGGTGCACCTTCAACCAATGTTTAATTGTGTATGCTTTCCTCGACCATACACCATTATATCATTTGATCTGACAAATGTTATCTCCTTGTTCACATGATTGTGGAAACCCACCTTTTTGGAAATCTGGAGGAATGGTCGTTGAGCCATCAGCCACTTCCTCATCCTCTCCTTGGCTTAATGATGAACTCTTGTTTCAGAACTTGCTCCCATGGTTCGTTTCTCGAGAATCTTAAAATGTCCTTACGTTAATTTGTGTTACACCTTTTCTTCTCGGGCATCCTGAGTCTGAGGTATCCTGACACCAACCAGATCTGAAACTCGGTCAGATATGATGGTTGGAACATTTTCCAAGAGTTATAGCATTGGTCTCTCTATAACCCAATAAGGTGATGTCATGCCTAGCACACCTGGTTGGAGGACCTATTGCAAGACTTATTCTATGAGTTGTTCCTGATGGATCCTTTGTGTATCCAAAGTTTGACCTTTGCTTGAAGAACATGTCAATGCTATCTCGAAGCATGTCTGTGGTACTCCGATCTTCAATAAGAACATTTGAAGCACGATGCTAAATTTTCTTTATCATTTATCCAAACATCGTTGTATGGGTAATGTCATGAAATTTCTCTCCCCTTACCTAAAGGGTTTTCTACATTATATCCTGTCATGGATATCATGCTCTGTTTGTCCTTGGGAAGGATATACCCTAGAAATGTGTGTTTAAACACATTTTTCTTTCCATTGTTCTGATTAAATCTGATAGACACTTTTCCCTTTCCATTGGTTTTTTTAAACCCTTATTGTGATCTATATGATATAGCAGTAATAATTTCCTGCTGGTGCAACCGCCTCGGTGTACAACTCTGTCAGTAAGACCCTGTTACTAATGTTGATGACATTCCGGTAGCCACCGATGGACGAGAACCTTGCCTAATGGTCCGCCTCGTTCCACGAGCAGGAAAATGGTTCTCTTCGTCCCTCGCCCTTGGTACCGATGTTCTTACCGGCATAACTGACTGGCCTTGCTTACGTGATCGTGCAAGACGTCAGCGCCCTTCCTACTTTTAACACACATGGTGGGCCCATAACCCACAGGATCGAAACCTGACTCTCCTGTACACACCTGTTTCCAAAGTTAATCCTCACGCTTGGCTTCGTATGCAATTCACGAGCCACATTCCTAGTGATCTATTCTGGTATCAGACGCAATACTTATTCACATTGCCCTGAAACCCTTTCACCTTCTGACTAGGCATTGAACGATTGCCTGGCTGCTTGAAACTTCTTATGGTACCTTCTTACTTTGCTCTCGATATATTCTTAAGTTTCAATTCGAGAGTTACTTTCCGCCACTTTCCCTGATGTTGTCTACCAGATAGTCAGCCTTGTAGAGCTCCGTTCTTACGGGATACCCCCCTATTCTTTCGTAAGTATGATGGAGTTCCTGAAGAAGCGTCCTGACTTCATGATGACCTAAAGCGGAGAAATGAAGACACCAATGAAGGCATCAACGTATTGGATTGACCTCTTCGAGAAGAGCAACCAACATCGAGAAGACCCGTTAGAATTTCATAACCAAATCCCTTCCCCCTTGCTCCCCTCTTAAATCTCGGGACGAGATTTCTTGTAGTGGAGGAGAATTGTGACGCCCGGATAATTAAGCTACAGTAACCCTCTGCAAATGATGCCACATCACCTTGATTACTGTTGCTAATCTTGCATTAGTTCGAAACCGATTCGAATTCAAATTCAAAATCAAGCAAACAATAAAAGTTTTCAAATATTAAAACTAAAATGTCCGGGGTGAGCCAAATATTGCATAGGTAAGTATGGTGGAGAAACCACACTTTTAGAAATGGTTTAAATACTCTAAAATATTTTAAACAGTAGCAAAAACAATTAGTTGAATGCCTTTTACAAAAAAATAAAAATATTAAACTATTTTATTTAGTTGCCCAAACTTATGTGGCAGTAGCCTATTTATTAACACTAAATTAGGGACTATTTTTATAGTTTATAAAACTAAAATAAAAGAGGAACTAAAGTAAAACAGAAAACAGAAGAGGAAAATTAAACAAAAGTAAAATAAAGACAAAAGAACCCCCCCCCCTCGCCGGGCCTCGGCCCAGCTAGCCATCGGGCCAACCAGGCCGGCCCAGCCGGCCCCTATAACCCCCTGAGGAACCACCAAAACCCTCACCGTTCTCCCCCGTTGCTACATCTTGAGCACTGCGTTGGTTTTCCCTTGAAGAGGAAAGGGTGATGCAGCAAAGTAGCGTAAGTATTTCCCTCAGTTTTTGAGAACCAAGGTATCAATCCAGTAGGAGGCTACGCGCGAGTCCCTCGCACCTACACAAAACAAATAAATCCTCGCAACCAACGCGATAAGGGGTTGTCAATCCCTACACGGTCACTTACGAGAGTGAGATCTGATAGATATGATAGGATAATATTTTTCGGTATTTTTATGATAAAGATGCAAAGTAAAATAAAAGCAAAGTAAAAAGCAACGGAAATAACTAAGTGTTGGAAGATTAATATGATGAAGATAGACCCGGGGGCCATAGGTTTCACTAGTGGCTTCTCTCAAGAGCATAAGTATTTTACGGAGGGTGAACAAATTACTATTGAGCAATTGACAGAATTGAGCATAGTTATGAGAATATCTAGGTATGATCATGTATATAGGCATCACGTCCAAGACAAGTAGACCGACTCCTGCCTGCATCTACTACTATTACTCCACACATCGACCGCTATCCAGCATGCATCTAGAGTATTAAGTTCATAAGAACAGAGTAACGCCTTAAGCAAGATGACATGATGTAGAGGGATAAATTCATGCAATATGATAAAAAAAACCATCTTGTTATCCTCGATGGAAACAATACAATGCGTGCCTTGTTGCCCCTACTGTCACTGGGAAAGGACACCGCAAGATTGAACCCAAAGCTAAGCACTTCTCCCATTGCAAGAAAGATCAATCTAGTAGGCAAAACCAAACTGATAATTCGAAGAGACTTGCAAAGATAACCAATCATACATAAAAGAATTCAGAGAAGATTCAAATAGAGTTCATAGATAAACTTGATCATAAACCCACGATTCATCGGTCTCAACAAACACACGGCAAAAGAAGATTACATTGAATAGATCTCCACGAGAGAGGGGGAGAACATTGTATTGAGATCCAAAAAGAGAGAGAAAGCCATCTAGCTAATAACTATGGACCCGAAGGTCTGAGGTAAACTACTCACACTTCATCGGAGGGGCTATGGTGTTGATGTAGAAGCCCTCCGTGATCCATGCCCCTTCCGGCGGAGCTCCGGAACAGGCCCCAAGATGGGATCTCGTGGGTACAGAAGGTTGCGGCGGTGGAATTAGGGTTTTGGCTTTGTATCTGATCGTTTGGGGGTACGTAGGTATATATAGGAGGAAGAAGTACGTCGGTGGAGCAAAAATATTCCAAAAAGTGATG
Source organism: Triticum aestivum (assembly GCF_018294505.1). Classification (NCBI taxonomy): domain Eukaryota; kingdom Viridiplantae; phylum Streptophyta; class Magnoliopsida; order Poales; family Poaceae; genus Triticum; species Triticum aestivum. Next base: position 488,880,056 of record NC_057808.1, read on the forward strand.
AAATATTTTTGCTCAGGGAGGTGCCCTAGGGTCCCTAGAATATTTGTGAATTATCTTAGAATTTTCTGAGCCATAAAAATTAGGGTTGCCTTGAAGCAAACAGATCTGGCTTAGGGTTTTTGAGAGAAAATGAATATTTTTCATTTAAGAAAAATATTCCAAAGGTTATTTTGTGGTGGATCAGAAGTGAAGTGATGGTTTGGGAGAGAAGTGAACACTTGGGTGACAGCCAAGGATGCCCAAGTGTTTAAGTCCAAATGAAAAGATTCAGAAACTCCAAGTTTCAAAAACTTTCAAATGAAATTTCAAGCAAATAAGAAAGGGCAAAAACCAGGATGGCACAGAAGTTGCTCTTGTTATTACTAGATACCACGGAATATTTTCCAGTATCTCGAGAATCCTTTGTGCCTACTGTTAGCTCTTTTTAGCGTGAATACACCTGGAAATAATTCCTCACACTTATCAAGGATTCGTTCATCTCCAGTTGATCATGTGTTTCACAAAATTCTTTTAAATGCTATTTGGTCTTCCGAAAATCCTCAGCAGCCTATTGCTCTTGAAATTCTTGCTTGCTTGCATTATGATTAATTCCATAAGTCTCGTAATCGTATTGACTTCCCTTGTCATTTTCATTTTGAGTCCGTTGATTCAATATGTTGTGAATGCCCGTAATCCTCAATCAGATCCTAGAAT